>NC_056739.1:328778901-328856401 GCF_019279795.1 Protopterus annectens | reverse complement strand
ACACACCCATATAACCTAATAAAACAATAATATATCCTTGTTCTTAAAGCCCTAAGGAATGTTTAAGTGTAGCTAAGTGGACGTGTACATTACAGCTTAAACATCTCATAGCAGCTAAATGAAAATAGGCAGGTGAACCTCTAAAGCTAAGATAGTATAGTGGTTAGAGTTGCAGCTTTACATACCGGTGTTCATGGCTTAAGTCCCAAGACAAACAACTTATTGACCCATGTGAAAATTATTTTAGTAAACCTAAATTATGTAGCAACTATTTTTTTGTCAACCAGGGTGGTGTAGCAGTTCCAAAAGTGAGATGCCAGTGTAAAAAAAGAGGTGAAACCCCCATATAAACACACATGCCCCATACAGTACAGTCACACAAGAATATAATGTAATGAAAGCACATAGGGAGATGTCATGGAAGGTAAATGTAAAATTATAATGTGTATGTAAATATGTATTTTATATTATACAATCACTGGCCATTAACGTACAAAAATGAGTATGCTAATTGGCCAGCCCAAACAGAGTGCCCGTTGTAAATCTGAGAGTATACTAATGGAAAAAGGTCCGGTTGCCTGGACTGTTTCAATTTGTATATCTCCTGTTTTTTTTTTTTTTTTGGGGGGGGGGGGGTTTGTCTGCAGAGATAGCAATGGAGAAATGAAAATATCTGTTGCTTTTTTTAACATATCTCGCTATGTAGTACGAGTTGAAGAACTCATATAACATAGCAAGATATTATAAAAAAATGCAATGGAGATCTTCCTTTCAACAGCAAAAGGAAGATCTCTGTTGCTTTCTTAATATATCTCACTATGTTATACAAGTTCTTCAACTTGTATAATATATACTGAGATATGTTAAAAAAGCAATGGAGCTCTCCCTATCTCCATTGCTACCTCTGCACAGCACTGATGTACTGCATAAGTGTGGGAACATGTACCTTATGCATGCACAGTACATCAGAAATGCCCCAGGATACCGGAAAACCATGGAAGACCAGCATGGAGGCATGTACAATGACATTATATAAGAAAGGTAAGTATTGTATAATAGCAATAACCCATGGCTGGGTGTGGGCAATGCTGGATTTACCCACGGTTGGCATTGTTTGGTCACTCGGCTCCGCCCTCATGACCAAACCACACCAACTGTGGGTAAATCCACCATTACCCACACCCAGCCATGGGTTATTGCTTAAATATAACATTATAAGTATAATATGTATAAATGTGTCTTAATCAGTCTGTATCCATCAGACCTTGTTCTGCCCAGCAACAAAACAGTCAGCGCTGCTAAGTCTCAAAACTGGGATGTTGTTCTCTCCAATCACAACAACATACTACTACACCATCTGAACTGTGAAAATTTATAGTGCTGTAATGAACATATCTTGCATTCAGGTCATTTAACATTAATAAAAACAAAATAGCAGTCCTAAGCATTGAACCCATGACCCTGAACACTATAGTCAGAGAAATGTACCACTACACCAGCTGAGCTGCAAGAGTCAATATTGCTTTTTCAAACATATCATGCAATAGAGGCATACAACATTAGGGAGAAAGCATTGTGGAACCTTTTGTATGTTGTCTATAGACATATATACACACACACACACACACAGATATATATATGGATTCACTTCATAATCTCGAAATACTGAAATATCGAATTTCAGTATCTTGAGATCATGAAGTCGAAAATCCATATAAATGAAAGCAGACAACCACAAAAATGAAAACCGCGAAAACACACAGCACACACTGCATAACACATACACACATACCTCCCGACACTTTCAAAAAAACAATACGACACACACACATACAACTAAACAAACACACACACACCTACCCTTACTATATGCAGGGGGGCTGCACCCCCCCACACCCCCTACTTAAATATACTAACTTCTAGGTCGCACTACTTATACACACATGAAACACCACCACACAAGCAACATTCCCCTTGCACACACACATCACTGTAACAAAACACACTAATACACACCACAGCCCCTGCCCAAAACCCTTAAACAAAAACACTTACCTGAATCAATGAACACAGTGCGACACCAGAACCACTAATTCAACATCTTCGACATGCGAGATTTTGAATTTCATGCTTCTGGTCTTTCACAGTTTTCGGCTTTCCACTTTATGGGCTTGAGATTCTGAAATTTGATATGCAAGAATGCTTAGGATGGGGAGGTGTGTCAGCCTTCAACATGACAAAAACCAGAAGCATACAGCCAAAGGAACCTAAGAATGGCTCCACCTGAACACATTCATGGTTATGGATTGGCCCAGCCAAAGCCTACACCTACACCAGATAGTAAAACACCAATGTGACCTGACAAGGGCTGTGCACATGAGCTGCGCATGCAATCTGACAGAGTTGGGTGACCTTTGCATGGAAGAGTGTCCAAATAATGCCAAGTCAAGATATGCCATGCTGATAGACACCTTCACAAGAAGAGTGAATGCTGTAAGTCACTTACAAGGTGCTTCAACAAAGTATCATTTTAAGGGTGTGCACAATTATGCAATCACCATATTGTACATATTGCAGTAATTATATTTTACACGTAACACATGTTTGTTAATTGACTGGATTGCACAGGTCATATGTTACGTGACAGATGGGTAACATATCTGAATGCATTATTGTGGTGTCATCTCATATATTACAAGAACATGGCATGTTAACAGGGTTGTGTACACTTATCATATCCACTGTGAGAGTAGAAGGTTGGTGGTGTAACAGAAATTGTGTTACCATACATTTACTGCTGGTTTGGAGGTCTGAAACTCAAATGTATGTCATTAATCAGTGATGTCACTCCTCAGATCATCCCAGATATGTATCGTAGAAGCACAGGGGTTATGGGAAACAGAGCAAACATATGAGCCAGACTTCTACATATCCTGTGAGGATCTGTACAGTTGTGAGGTATGTGCTGTAGTACTTGTCATTGTGCTATACAGGTGAACAGCAATGATGTGTACATGGGTGCAGTTTGTGCTGTTGAATAGCCATCACATACTAACACTAATCACGTATCCCATGGCTCTATATTGTTAGTTACATGTAGTAAAACTGGCTACAATGCATGATGTTGAGGGCCATGTGTCATGCATGTCAGCATTTGGGCTTTGTGTGGTCTGTGTAATAGATTTGTGCCACTTTACCTGTAAGTGTGTGTGTGTGTGTGTGTGTGTGTGTGTGTGTGTGTGTGTGTGTGTGTGTGTGTGTGTGTGCGTGTGCGTGTGTGTGTGTGTGTGTGTGTGTGTGTGTGTGTGTGTATATATACCAGCCAATCAAAGTGTAGGTATTAATGTACATATGTTGTTTTCCCCTCACAGGTGGCAATGGGGTTTGGGGTCCCCCTCTTTTGGAAACTGATGTCATTATCTCTGCAGACTCTAACAATGATGGTAGGAATAGTGAAGTACAGGTGGGGTTGTCAAGGGATGAATCTGTGCCATTGGTTGACATTCCACTCCTGTCCACACCATCCCTGCAGACATTGACAATACCCACACATACCCCATCACCAGTGGCCACAGATGATGGACAGTTGGCAGGTGGTGGCATTGAACAGGCTAGTGTGGTGACTATGGCAGGTGTGAGTGTAGACACTGGCCATAGCCAGAATGCAGGCAAGGTCCCACACAGGTGGATGGGCAGGGGTGCTTGCAGGAGGAATGGTGCTCATTGGGCCACTGTTGCAAGTGCCACTGAAGGAGTCACCAGATGCATGTTCCGGGTTGTCATGGATGCACAGGCACATAGTGAATGCCACAGCACACAAATACTCAGGGTGGTGGATGCAACTCTCCCTGATTTACATGGTAACATACATGACCTTGTTGAGGCCACATGCCAATATACTGAGGTCATGAATAGATGGTGGGGTGAGACCTTGGCAATCCTCGATGGTGGCATGTCTGTGCTAGAGCATGTGGTGGGAAATGGGCATTGGCCACGTGGATGTAGGTCATCTCCAACAACAGCTGAGAGTCTATGGGGCCATGCACCTTCACACTCTCTTAGTGGCAGTGACACCAGCAGTACCGAAGGGGAGTTGCTGTCTACAGCACACCAGAGTGGGCCATGGCCATGTGGTCCTGTCCAGTCCTGTCAGGGGCACAGATCCAGCAGACAGCAGTCACCATCAGGAAGGAGTACTGCATCTAGCCTTGGGCTTGGTGGTGCCAGTGATACCCATGGCATGGCCAGTTCTCGTGTCCATGCCCAGAGACGGTGACCTGCACACCCTGCCATGTACAGTACACAGCTATCTGACATACCCCTGTGTAGGCCAGCCACATGGCATGACTGTGTACATACATATACATACACATCTGTATCACAGGCAGGTCACCTCCAGACACACACAGCACCTCTGCACAGACCATCTATTGGATGCACACATGATGTCAACTGGATAGCCCAGCCTAGGCCTCTGCCAAACCCACACCACACCCTGTGCATATGATGATACCTGTGCCACATCCCTGTCATTCATACCATCAATGCAGGGACATGCTAATATGGGTCTGATGCACAGGATGAATATAGTACAGTGTAGTTATGTAATACTATGTAAGGTGCTGTCTGCTTGCATTTGTTATGGGTAAACATACAGGTGTATGCATCATGTTAGCCAGGAGACATTATTGCTGTTAGTACCACTGACTGAATGTAGTCTGACATGCTGTATTCTGTTACTGTTCCAGGTGTCTGTGTTCCTGCAGGCTGTGGCCCTGTAGACATTCCCAAGAGGGAGTATGGCAGACTGGGAATACACTGACTGTGTCATAGGCAAGGTACAGCTTTATATGTACATGTACCAGGTGTGTATGCATTCAACAGTGTGTGAGGGACACTGTTGTTAGACAGTGTAACCTTGCATACATACTCCTTGTCACAGACAGGTAGCCTTTAAACATGTCACCTCAGTGTTGTGTACTACCACAGGCTCATACATACAGAACAGGTTACTGCGGTACTGTCAGCAGGTCCCTCACAAGTGTAGCCATGACATTAACTGCAACAGATTCACCTGTCAACACCTGTCTGTTGGCCCTGCCATTTCTTTCCCATACACTCAACCCTGATGCAGTTGATGAGAGCATGCATGATACTGTGTATGACAGGTTTTTGGTATGTATTCCTGAGTCCATTGGGTGGAACAGGGAGACAAAATGGTATATCCTTTGCATACACACAGTAAGGACTGATACGTTGGATGTGCACACAGTAACATAAACACAGTTGACAATATGCAGATTAGTAAACCTACATTTCCACCATTATGTACTGTACTACTACATACACATGACATACCCCACTTAGATTATGTGCATGGAACATAACACACTACCTCTTACAACACATAATGTTCTGAAAGCCTCCATGGATGGTGAGATAACCCAGCAGACATAGGATGTGGAGTCATGTAGTGCTTCTACAAGCCTAGACAATTGATAGTGTAGCAGATGTTGTATCAGCATGATGTTTCAGGCGGGTATGATGCATGATGCTGACGTGTGTCATTACCCTCACTGTGGCCAGTTTGACAACAACATCACATACATGGGCATTGTTAAGGGTCACAGACTGCATATAGTTTGCCACAAAAAAAAAGGTCTAAGCTTGTTTCCTGCCTTTCCTGTAACTAGTCTAGTCCAGATACAGCTTTGATGTTTCCAGAACTGTTTATAAGAGTCTGAGTGGTGTAAAAAGTCTGATCTTCAATTGTTCCCTTAGATCTGCTAGTTCTCTCTTCTCCTACACTTTTACTAGCTTATTAGTCTAGTCTAGTCAAGCAGTAATGGATTGATTTCAATAAATTGGCTATGTTTCTGGTGTCATTCCAAGGGGATACAGTGTCTGTCTGCCTGGGATGACATGATTGACAGACCTTAATGTATTACCAGAGATGGCCTGCATCTGTCAACACTGGGCTTCCAGATACTGACCAAGGCTCTTGCCAAACCTATAATGCCTTTACAGGCTGTGTTCCAAAGACCAAATTACCACCATGACAGCTACAAACAAATGCAATCTGAGGGTTATGCTGCTCAATGCTAGAAATGTAAATCTCAAAATGCACTCTCTCGAAGCACCTCTTAAAATGGAGAACATCGACATTTGTGCTGTAACAGAGACCTGATTCAAAGCAGCAGAAAGTAGCCCTGCACTACCAAGATATAACTCATTCCACACCTTTTGCCCCAACAACGTGGACTAAAGCTCCAAAGGCAGTGGTGTTTCCATATTCATAAAGGATGCACACACCTCCAGACTAGTAGCCCAACATAATGCATCAGAGATACTTCAGGTGCAGCTAGCATCGGGTAAGACAGTGATTCAGGTCATAGCCTACTATAGGTCCCCAACCATGTCCTAAGACCCACTCTCCATGTTCCTAAGCACCCTGGAGAATATTAGGCTCCAACTTAACACTCTCATACTGGGCAACTTCAACTACCCCTCCATTAACTGGAAAAACTACTCATGTAGCAATACACTTGCCCAATGTTTCCTGGAATTCATTAATTTCAATGCCCTGGACCAGCTCGTTTGTACCCCAACTAGAGGTAGCAACATCCCTGACCTGGTCATTACTAACATGGGTGAACATTGCTTTACACCAATAGTCAACTCCTCCCTGGTTAGATCCGACCAAAAACTAATCACTTTGGAAATTCCTACCCCTCCCACCTCCCTGAAAAGGTAACCACCATGAAAAACCTCTTCAAAGCTAAACTTGGGCTCCTAAAACAAAGGTGGCTAACTTCATAGCCCCCATGCAAATAGAGAATAGTTGCATGACTGCTGGATCATACACCAATGTACTGTATGAACACATACACAAATGCATGGATCTCGCCATACCCATTAGAACCAAGACACTCTCCTCCAAAAAAGGAAGCCAATCTGGTGGTCCCCTGGGTTTACCTTTATATGTGCATTTTGCACATGGGCGAACAGCAGATGTTCGAAAGAACGTTTGCAAAGTTTGCAAACATCGAGCGCAAAATGTTTCGAATGTGCAATGAGTGAATGGACAGTGACATTCGCTCATTGCAGATTTGGCATTTTGGGGTGGATTGCACTATAGTGGGGATCGGAAAATGGACCCTTTCCCCACTGTAGTACGATCTCGGAGTTAGTATATTAAAGTAGGGAGGGTGTGGGGGGGTGCAGCCCCCACATGGAGGGTGCAGGGGGGCTTGCCCTCTGCATTACCCTTCATTACACTTCGTATTCGACTTTTATGTTAAAAAATAAGTGAATCTGCTTTTCGATTTGCTGATTTTCGAACATTGGAAAGTTGTTGCGGTTTTGTGATTCGTGCATATGATTGGCTTATATGAGCAATTGCACAAGTGATTTTCAAATATGTAAAGGTAAACCGGTCCCCTGCCATAAACAAACTCTACAAAAGAAAAAAGAAACTAATGCGGAATAAGGTGAAATCCCAAGTCTGGAAAAACTCCCTTATCAGCCTCAACAAAAGGTTGAGATCCCTCACCAAATCCTCTACAGCTAGCTATGAAAACAAAATTGCAGCAGATAGTGAAGACAACCACAAGGCCTTCTACAGTTATGTAAAGAATCTCCATGGCAATACCCAGATTTGCTCTGAGCTACTGCACAATGGTACCTTCTATGCTGAGCCAACAGATACTGCCAATATACCGGGCAACAGATTCAGTGCTAACTTTACCCCTCCCCCCAAGGACCACTCACAATACCAGTAGATTTCCAGGCACCCAGTATTACTGCTGCACAGGTTAAAACAGCACTGTCCAAGGCCAAGAATACAGCTTCTATGGGACCTGACAATATCCCTGGCTGTGCTCTACATGGACTACAGAGTGAACTGGCACCTCACCTGTGTGCCCTGTTCAATCACAGCCTCACCTCAGGCTTTGTCCCTACTGAATGGTGCACTGCTACAGTCATTCTTCTCCACAAAGGAGATGTGAATACAAACCCTGAAAACTATTGCCCCATTAGCCTGACAAGTCTGATATACATAGCTATGGAACGCATCATCATGGACCTAATAAACAAGGATATAGGGAATCTCCAAACTCTGGATCCCACACAGTTTAGTTTTTGTGAAGGGTAGATCATGCCTGCTCAACCTGGTCGACTTCTTTGAGCCAGTCACCAGAGCTGTGGATGATGGCAAGGTGGTTCGTACAGCCTACCTTGATCTGGCCAAGGCCTTTGATACCATTCCCCATGTAGGAATCATAGAAAAAACACTAAGTTAGGCATCAACCCCTATATCACTAGGTGGGTTGTAAAGTGGCTTACAGTTAGAAACCACAGTGTGAAAGTAGCTGATTCCCAGTCAGACTGCTGACCAGTCATGAGTGGAGTCCCACAGGGTTCAGTCCTGGGTCCTCCCGTTTGGTATCTATGTCTCTGAAGTCCAGGCCAACACAAAGGGACTCTGGTAGATAAAGTTCATACATGATTGCAAGTTGAGAGCTATTATTAACTCCCAAAGTGATGTTGACATCCTGCAGAAAGGCCTTTACTGAGACCAATGACTGGTGTCAGAATCATGGCTTTAAGCTCAATGCCAAAAAAAAGTGTCATCATTCCCTTTGGGAAAAACTTGGTTCCCATACATTACCACATCAATGGTAGTCCACTGAACACAGAAGGCATTATAACAGAGCTGGGAACACAGGTTGACAGCAACCTCTCTTCTGACCACCACATTGCCACTGTGGTAAGAAAGTCCTTTTATGTGGCACATCTCATTACTAAGGATTTTGCATCCAGAAAGAAAGAGGTCGTCTCCCTCTACTCTTCCCTCATTATGCCAATCATCGAGTACAATGCCCCATTTGGCATGTACCTCACTAGACACCTGCAACAACTGGGGAAGCCACAAAAGTACTTCACAAAGATGATCCTAGACCTTAAACAGTTGTTCTATATGGACAGACTCAAACAACTCCAATCATTTTCTGTCTCATATCGCCTACTTAGAGACAATCTCTGCTTGACTTACAAAGCCGTGTCTGACCCAGCTCTGTTAGAAATGCTACATCTAAAGAAATCCCAATCCCTCCACACCACATGCCGCACAGACCTCAACCTCATTATCACAATCAGCAGAACATGCTGGAGGGTCAAGTTCATAACCCAGAGACTGCCCATGCTATGGAATAGACTTCACATACATGTTAAACAGAGCACTTCACTGGCCCTCTTTCAAGAGAAATCTTGCTAAATGGATGGGAAATAGAAAACTCCAGTGGCTCTACTCAACAGATGCACTGGGAACTAATGTTGAGTGGCATGATGCCAGCGTAATCCTATGAGCTAGGCTTGTAAATGCTCCAGGTCCACTAGCCTAGTAAACACCTATGAACCTAAACATTGGGATATTCCATAGACATCTGTACAGAGGTCTGGTATGGCCTGCACAATGGTTTAACATGCTGCATGTGAGGCAGATGCTGTTACTTTGCTATATAAAGTAATGCCATCGGGAGGTGGTAAACAGGTGTGGATGGTACACCAATCAAAATGGTATTAGCCAAACAGGATATGATCTTCACCCAAAAAGAGGCACACACACACACACACACACACACACACACACACACACACACACACACACACACACACACACACACACACACACACACACACACACACACCTGCCAGTATTGAGATTAGAACTCCTGGCAATCTAGTTATTTCTACTATAGTGTTACGCAGTTATCCAGGCATGTGTAAAGGACAGTTCCCTACACTTTCGCCTATTAACCTGGTGAACCTGGGCATCCTGAGGTAATGTAGCAACTGCCTCATGTACACAGACAACCCTCTCCTCCTACCTACTAGCACATCCACTTGTAAGAGATGCATGTACATAACCAAACTGAAAGCCATGCTCTCTCAAACCGAGACTGAGCTAGCCAGCCAAGAGGAGAAGGTTAACACACACTCCACACCTCATAGAACACATAGCTCACTGGATCACACACCACCACACCTCTCACATAGTAACACAAAACACACACACACTTTCGCGGAGGTTCTCAATAAGAATCTTCCCAAACAGCAAAGACCTCCGAGGCATAAGCGCAAGCAACCATCTCACCCAAACACAACCCCCAAGACACATAGCCCACGAAAACAGTATGCCACTCAACCTAAGCACCTATGGCAAAACAATGTACCAAATACACTACACACTGGTGACTCTATAGTAAGACACACTGACGTCCCTCTCACTAGGTTAAATAAGGATAAAGTTACAGTCAGCTGCCTGTCGGGTGCCAGGATTTGCCACATAATGCATGCACTTGGGTCACTCCACAATTGCTATGTTGGTGTGAACGACCTAAGATGTGCCTCCCTGGACTACATGAAAAGAGACATGGAAGAGCTCACAGATATTGTAGCCAAGGCAGGTATGACCCTAGCCCTGAGTAGCATACTACCGTTGCCCTAGAATGATACCACAGTACAAGCAGAAAATGATTGACTTCAACAATTGGATAAGTGTCTGGTGTCATTCAAAGGGGATCCAGTATCAGTCTGCCTGGGATGACATGATCGACAGTCCTCAATGCTATGCCAAAGATGGCCTGCATCTGTCACCCCTGGGATTTTGGATACTGGCACAGGCTCTTGCCACCCCTATAGTGCCTTTTTAGGCAATGCCCTGAAGACAAAATTTCCACCATAACAACTGCAAATAAACGCAACCTGAGGGTAATGCTATTCAATGCTAGAAGCCTAAATCTCAAAATGCACTCACTCGAGTCACTCCTAAAACTGGAGAACATTAACCTCTGTGCAGTAACAGAGACCTGGTTCAAAGCTCCAGAGATCACCCCAGCGTTACCAGGCAACACAGCATATCACACCTTTCAACCCCCCCAAAACCTGGACCGAAGCCCCAAATGAGGCGGTGTATCTATCTTCATAAAGGATTTGCACACCTCCAGACTGGCTGCCCAAGCCATTTGGCATGTACCTCACAAGACTACCACTCCACATTCCTGAACACTGTGGAAAGCATTAAGGTACAACCCAATACCCTTATACTGGGAGACTTTAACTACCCCACCATTAGCTGTGAAAATTACTCCTGCTCCAACTCATTTGCCCAACTAATTTTGGAATTCATTAACTCCAATGTCCTGAACCAACCATTTCTCACCCCCACTAGAGGTAGAAACATTCTCGCTCTGGTCATCACAAACATGGGGGACTGCTGGTCTACACCATTGATCAACTCCTTCCTGGTCAGATCTGAAAATAAGTTAATCACAGTCAATATCCAAATCCCACCCTCACCCTCCATGAAGGAAACTACAGTGAAAAACTTCTCCAAAACCAATTTTGTGCTTCTAAAGACAGAAGTGGCAAACTTCATATCACCCACGCAAACAGGGAATGGATGTATGGCCACTGAATCATACACGAAGGTGATGAGCATTTACACAAGTACATGGATCAGGCCATATCTAATAGAACCAAGATTATGTCCTCCAAAAAAAGGAACCCAAGCTGGTGGTCCCCAGTCATTAACAAACTTTACAACAGAAGAAAAAAAACTGTTGCAAAAAAGGGCAAAGATCCAAGACTGAAATAATTCCCTTGTACGTCTCGGCAAAACACTGAACTCTCTCATCAAAGCCTCCAAAGCTAGTTATAAAAGCAAAATTGCAACAGATGCTAAAGATAACCACAAGGCATTCTTTAGTTACATCAAGAACCTGCATAACAATATGCAGGGGTGCTGTCAGCTACTGCACAACGGCACCATTTATACTGAACCAACAGATATTGCCAACATCTTGGCAGACAGGTTTAGTACAAACTTTACCTCCCTCACCCTCAAAAGGGCCCTTCCCAATACCCCAGGAATTCCAAATCCTTTATATAATGGCTGCTCAGGTAAAAGCCGCACTATCCAAAGCCAAACATACAGCTTCCATGGGACCTGATAATATACCTTGCTCTGTGCTACATGAAATACAAAGGGAACTGGCACCTCACCTAAGTGCCCTGTTCAACCACAGCTTCACATCAGGCTTTGTTCCCACTGAATGGCGCACTGCTACAGTCATTCCACTCCATAAACGGGGAGCAATTACTGACCCAAGAAACTACTGCCTCATCAGCCTGACAAGCCTGATGATGTAAGGCCATGGAGCGCATCATTATGGACCTCATAAAGAGGGATATTGGGAATCTTCAAACCCTGGATCCCTCACAGTTTGGGTTTGTGAAGGGCAGATCATGTCTACTCAACTTGATAGACTTCTTTGAATCTGTCACCAAAGCGGGTGATGAAGGCAAGGCAGTCTATACAGCCTACCTCAATCTGGCCAAGGTCTTTGACACTATCCCCCACTCAGGGATCATTGATAGACTCACCAACCTAGGCATCAACCCCTACATCATAAGATGGGCTGCCAACTAGCTCATGGACAGAACCCACATGGTGAAAGTAGCGGACTCCAAATCCAACTACCGGGTAGTCACAAGTGGTGCCTCATAAGGATCGGTCATGGGTCCTCTCCTGTTTGGTATATACTTCTCTGCAGTTCAGGCCAACACCAAAGGACTTTGGCTGACCAAATTCACTGATGGCTGCAAACTGGGAGCCTTTATTGATTCTCAAGCTGATGTTGACATCTCACAAAAAGGCCTCACAGACACCAACGACTGGTGCCAGTACCATGGTCTTAAGCTCAATGCCAAAAAGTGCATTGTCAACACCTTTGGGAAAAACTCAGTGCCCATGAACTGCCACATTGATGGCAGTCCTCTCAACTCCCAAGATGTGATAAGAGTTCTAGGGACACAAGTGGATAGCAACCTCTCCTTTGACGACCATGTGGCCACTGTAGTTAGAAAATCCTTTTATGTGGCATACCTCATTACAAAGGGTTTCTCTTCCACGAAGAAAGAAGTCATAATCCCTCTCTACTCATCCCTCATTAGACCCATTATATAGTACAATGCCCCATTTGGCATGAACCTCACTGGACACCTGCAACAACTGGAGAGGCCACAGAAATTCCTCACAAAGAGGATCCGAGGACTCAAACACATGCCCTATACAGACAGACTCAAAAAACTACAGTTATACTCCATCTCATATCACCTACTTAGAGGCCATCTATGTTTGTCATAAAAAGCCATGTTGGACCAGTGTTACTAGACATGATTCATCTGAAAAAGACTCAATCCTTCCACACCACATGGTCCAAAGACCTCAACCTCATCACCACAATAAATGAAACCTGCTGGAGGGACAGGTTCCTAACCCAGAGACTACCCATACTCTGGAATAAACTCAGCATTCATGTCAAGTAGAGCACCTCACTGGCCCTCTTCAAGAAAAATCTTAATGAGTGGATGGGTAACAGGAAAGTCATCCTGGGGATCATTTCAACAGCCTTGCTCGATAGAGGTACAAAGAACTAACATCTGGCAATAGGATGACTGGGTATGTTCTTGGGCTAGGCTAGGCTTGTGTTGGCTCCAGGGCCTTTGGCCTAGTACTCACATATGAACCTATGAACCTAAGAGGAACCTGGATGAGTAGATGGGGCACCATAAATTCTTACTGGGGATAAAGCCCACAGCCCTCCTGGACATGGGCAGTCGTCACTAAATGTAATCTTGGGTATTGAATAGTACCTTTACGTTATTATATTGGATTGAAATAGCTAGGCTTAAAATGACCTCTGGGTTGATAGCCTAGTAATCTCCTATGATCCTATCAGATGCGCCGTGGGGCTTATACAATTTCTCCTAGTCCAAAGGTACTTGTAAGGTGAATGACATCAACAGGACTAGTAAATTAGGATGAGGAGAAGTGTAAAGGGTGGTACACAAGTCAAAATGGTATCACACACAAACTTACCAGTATTGAGATTAGAACTCCTGCCTATCTACTTATTTGTACTACACTGTTACACAGTTACCATGTTCACTACAGAGCTTACTGGACTAACAACTATCTAAAGAAGGTGCTGATAACTGCACAGATGAGGTAAAGTGTTACAGGTGGCAGAAAGTCTGACTTCAGTTTTTCCCTTAGATCTTGCTAGTTCTTTCTCTCTTGCACTTCAAATAGCATAATAGCTTTGGTTCATAGGTTAGGTTCATAGGTTTATACTAGGCTATCTGCCCTAAGGCATTTATAAGCCTAGCCCAAAGTTTTGTGGCTTACGCCACCCCTTATGTTAAAAAATATTGTGCCCATTAGTTTGTTTTGCCTCTGTCCAGCAGTGACACAGAGATGATTCCCGGGGTAAACCTATGATCTCCCATCCACCGGTCAAGATTTCTCTTGAACAGAGCCAGCGAGGTGCTCTGCCTCACATGGACTGGGATTTTATTCCTCAGCATAGGGAGTCTCTGAGTGACAAATCTATCCCTCCAGCATGTCTTATTTATATCCGTGCTAAGGTTTAAGTCGCTTGCTCTAGTGGATCTGGCAGATTTGGATTTTTTGAGGTGGAGCATGTCCATTAATTCGGGTTGGACATGGCCTTGTATGTCAGGCACAGGTCACCTCTGAGCAGACGGTATGCGACTGAATAGAGCTGGAGTTTCTTCAGTCTGGCAGCATATGACAGATTTTGGAATCCCTTTATCCTTTTGGTGAGGAACTTTTGGGGTCTCTCCAATTGCTGCAGGTGTCGGGTGAGATACATCCCGAATGGGGCATTGTACTCAATCATTGGTCTGATAAGTGAAGAGTACAGGGGAACAATGACCTCACTTGATCTGGATGTGAATCCCTTCATGATCAGGTGGGCAATGTAGAAGGTCTTTCTAACCACTTTAGCAATGTGAGTGTCAAAAGAAAGGCCACTGTCAACCTGGGTCCCCAGGTCCCTGATAACCTCTTCTGTGCTTAGTGGATTGCCACCTATATGGTAGCTTGGGGTTACCTTGTTTTTCCCGAAGGGTATGACTATACATTTTTTGGCATTTAACTTCAGGCCATGGCTCTGGCACCAGCTCTCAGTTTCCGTGAGACCCCTCTGAAGGATATCTGTGTCCGATGTACTTTCCAATATGGCGCCCAGTTTGCAGTCATCTGCAAACTTTGTCAGCCATAGTCCTCCTATGTTTGCCTGTACATCTGAGAAGTAGATGCCGAACAACAGGGGGCCAAGGACTGAGCCCTGTGGGACACCACTTGTGACCGGCTTGGAGTCTGACATGGTGCCAGCAACTCTGACCCTGTGGGTTCTGTCCTTTAGCCAGTTTGCAACCCATCTTGTGACATATGGGTTTACATTTAAGCTGGTAAGTTTCTCTATAATACCTGAGTGGGGTATTGTGTCGAAAGCTTTTGCAAGGTCAAGGTAGGCTGTATGGACTGCCTTTCCCTCATCAATGGCCTTGGTGACTGTTTCGAAGAAGTCGACCAAGTTCAAAAGGCATGATCTGCCCTTGACAAAGCCAAACCGGGTCGGGTCCAATGTCTGCAAGTCCCCTATGTCTTTGTTTATGAGTTCCATTATGATCCTCTCCATAGCTTTGCAGACCAGGCTTGTTAAGCTTAGGGGGCGGTAATTACTGTGCCCCCCTTTGGACTTCAACAGGTTATTTTATCAGTAAGTGTAGCACACCTAGGAGCCATCAGCAGTAATTGTTCCTCACAGAATTAGCCCCAGTACTTAGTAGTCATGACCATCCCTCCTGACATGATTGAAGTGCAGTTTTCTGTGCTTTCACCCATTAACCTGGTGGATGTGGGCATTCTGAGGCACTGTTGCAACTGCCTCATGTACAAAGACACCACTCTCCTCTAAATTCCAAACACTCACACTTGTGAGAGTTACACCTATATCACCAAATTTGGAAATATGCACTCTCTAGTGAAGACTGTACTAGCTGGTCAAGAGGATAAGGTCAATACCTGCACCACACCATGTGGAAAACATAGCTTGCCACAACATCCACTATCACAGCCCTGACATACACTCACAAGCCATGCAACCACCTTCACAGAGGCACACAATGGACATTTACACCACCAGCACAGACCAGCAAGACAGACACCCACTCGGCCACCACAATACAGCACATGTCAAAGGAGACATATGTCACCTACACAGTGTGCCCCTCAACCTAAGCTCCTAAGGCTAACCACCTTGCCCAATACAGTAATCATGGGTGACTCAATACTGAGGCACACAGATGTCCGACTCACTAGACTGATTATGGAGAAGGTAACAGTTAGCTATCACATGCCAGCATCCAACACATGACACACCCAGCCAGGTCACTCCACAACAACTACAAGTATCACTCTGTCATCATCCATGTGGGTATAAATGACCTGAGATGAACCTCCCTGGACTATATGACAAGATACATGGTTGAGCTCTTGGATTATGTGGCCCAGGCAGGTATGACAGTAGCCCTGAGCAGTATATTACTGTCATCCAAAATGATGCTGCAGTACTATCAAGAAATGATTGACTTCAACATTGGCTTATGTGTTGTTTATCATTCTTAGGGGATCCAATCTCTGACTGCTTATGATGACATGATTGACAGACCTCAATGCCTTGCCAGAGATGGACTGCATCTGTCACCCCTGGGTTTCCAGGTACTGGCTAAGTCTCTTGCCACCCCTATAGTGCCTTTTCAGGCAGTGTTTCAAATCACATTACCACTGTAACAGCTAGACATGAATGCAACCTGAGGGTCATGTTGCTCAACAGTAGACATCTAACTCTCAAGATGCAGTCACTCAAAGCACTCCTCAAAATGGAAAACATTGACAGTTGTGCTATAATGGAGATCTGGTTTACAGCAGCAGACAGCAACCCTGCACTAACAGGCTATGATGCCTTCCACAGCTGTCAGCCCCAAAACATGGACCACAGCTCTACAAGTGGGGGTGTCTCCATATTTATAACAGATATGCACACCTCCAGACTAGTATCTCAGCATAATGCATTTGAGATACTTCAGGTACAACTGACTTTGGGTAATAGTGCAATCCAGGTCATAGCCTGCTATGGGTCCACATCCATTTCCCTAGATTGTCAATCCACATTCCTCAACACCATGGCATCTATCAAGGTTCAACCCAGCCCTGACATAGTAGGAGACTTCAAGTACCCCTCCATCAACTAGGAAAGGTAGTCAAGCACCAAGACTGGTCCAACGCTTCCTGAAATTCATCAGTTCCAATGCCCTGGACCAGCTCATACTGACCCCCAGTAGAGGATGCAACAACCTTGACCTGTGTGAATTACTTACATACGGGGTCATTGCTCAGCAACAGTAGTCAATCCCTACCTGGTCAGATCCAAACATGATGTAATCACCATGGCAATCCACATCTCACCCACACCTCCCACAAAGGTAACTACTTTGAAAAAACTCTCCAAAGCTGACTTTGGAGTCATAAAAACTGGGGTGGATGACTTCACTGCACCCATGCCAATGGAAAATTGCTGCATGACTGTTGACTCATAAACAAATGCACTGTACAAACATGTACATAAATGCATGGTACTAGCCATAGCCAACAGAACCAAGACGCTGTCCTCCAAACACTGGAAGCTAATATAATGATCCCCTGCCATTACTAAAGTGTATAACAGAAGGAAGACACTTTTGCAATAAAAGGTGGTGTCCCAAGACTGGTAAACCCCCTTATTAGCCTCAACAACTTGAGGTCCCTCATGGAATCATCTACAGCCAGCTATGAAGGCAGAATTGCAGCACACTGACAACAATCATAAAAGCCTTTGATAGTTATACCAACAACCTCCACAGCAATACTCACAAGTGCTGTGAGTTACTGCACAATGCTAACTCCTATCCTGAGCCAACAGATATTGGCAACAGTCTTGCCAACACATTCAGTGCCAGCTTTACACCTCACTCCCCCTAAGGGAACAATCACAATGGCAGATGAATACAAGACACCCAGCATTAGTGCAACCCAGGTTAGACCAGCATTATCCAGAGGCAAGAATAAGCTTCCTTGAGACCCAAACATATCTGTGTCTGTGTTCTACATGACATACAAAGAGACCTGGCACCACATCTCTGTGACCTGTTCAGTCAAAGCCTCACCTCAGGCTTTGTCCCTCCAAAATGGCATACTGCTGCAGTCATCCCTCTCAATAAAGGGGTAGCAACTACAGACCCTGGGGATTATTGGCCCATTAGCCTGATGAGTCTATGATGTACAGGTATGGACTGCATCATCAGGGACCTGATTGACAAAGATATAGGTACTCTCCTAACTCTGGACCCCACACTGTTTGGCTTTGTGAATGGCAGACCATGCCTGCTCAACCTGGTTGACTTTTTTGAGTGAGTCACCAGGGATGTGTATGGCAGTAAGGCACTGCATACAGCCTATGTCAATCTGGCCAAGGCTGTTGATACCATTCCTCAGTCAGGAAATATTGATAAACACACCAAACTAGGCATCAACCCCTATATCAGTAGGTGGGCTGCATACTGGCTCACAGGACACACAGTATGACAGTGGCAAACGCCAAATAAAACTGCCAAGCAGTCACAAGTGGAGTCCCACAGGGATCAGTACTTGGTAGTCTCCTGTCCAACATCTACTTCTCAGGAGTCCAGCCCAATATAGAGGAACTCTGGCTGATCAAGTTTATAGAGGACTGCAAGCTGGGAGCCATCATTAATGCCACAAGTGATGCAGGCATCCTACAGAAAAGCATCACTGAGCCAATGAGTGGTGTGGAAACCATGGCCAGAAGCTTAACACCACAAAATGCATCATCATCCCCTTTGGTAAAACACTCAGTTCCTAGTACGTACCACATTGATGGGAGCCCAATGAACACTGTAGGCATTATAAGAGATGTGGGGACACAGGTTGACAGCAACTTCTCCTTCAAACACCACATTTCCACTGTGGTCAGGAATTCCTTCTATGTGGCGCATCGTATTACTAAGGGTTTTGCATCCAGGAAGACAGAGGTAATCATCTCTGTCTACTCTTCCCTCATTAGACCACTCATCAAGTATTATGGCCCATTTGGCATGTACTTCACTAGACACCTGCAGCAGCTGGGGAGACCACAGACATACCTCACAAAAAGGTTCCTAGGCACTAAACACATGTCCTACACAGACAGACTCAGAAGACTCTAGCTATTCTCTGTCATATCACCTACTTAAAGGCTATCTGTGATTCACTTACAAAGCCATGTCTGACCCAGCTCTTTTAGAAATGTTACATATGAAGACATCCTAATCCCTCCACACCACACATTGCAGAGACTTCTACCTCATTACCACAATCGACACAGCATGCTGGTGGGACATGTCCCTCACCAAGAGACTGCACATGCCCTGGAATACATTTCCCATACATGTCATACAGAGCACCTAGCTGACCCTGTCTCACAGAAATCTTGATGAGTGGATGGGTAATAGACAATTCACCCCAAGGATCACTGCAGTGGCTCTACTTGATACAGGAACTGGGAATTAACATCGGGTGGCACAATGACAGGGCCCTTCTATGGGCTGGGCTTGTAAAGGCTCCTGGGCCATTAGCCTATTACATACTTATGAACCTATAAGAAGAATGACATTAGCAGGATTGATAAAGTAGGGCAGTGGGTGTTAAACTTATCAAAATACTTTGTCCTACAAACACACACATTTGTCAGATGTGAGGGTAGAACCCCTACCTAACTAGTTATTTGTACCATAATGTTACACAGTTATCACACACACTAAAGAGCTTACTGAAGTAACAGCTGGCCAAAGGTACTGATATGGGGAATGACATCAGCAGGACTGATAAAGTAGGGCAGTGGGTAGGAAATATATCAAAATACTTCTGCCTACAAACATACACACACACACACACACACACACACACACACACACACACACACACACACACACACACACACACACACTCACACACATGCACACATTTGCCAGTTATGAGAGTAGAGCCCCTGCCTAGCTAGTTATTCTTACTACAGTGTTAGGCATTTATCGCACACACTACTGAGCTTACTGGGCTGACAGCTGGCCAAAGTTGCTGATAAAGGGAATGACATAATCTGGACTGATAAAGTGGGGCAGTGGGAAGTGTTGTGGGTGGGAATGGCATAAAACTGTTTCACCTACACATGACCAAACAAATCCCTCAGTCTTGCACACACAACTGTCACACACACACACACACACACACACACACACACACACACACACACACACACACACACACACACACACACGTGCTAGTATTGGGTTTAGAACTCCTGCCTATCTAGTTACTTGTACTATAGTGTTAGACAGTTATCGCACATGCTACAGAGCTTATAGGGGTGATAGGTGTCCAATGGTACTTCTAAGGTGAATGACAGCGGCAGATCTTCTGCATTACACAATGGGGCTCACCTTCTATGCTTGCATGTTCAATTGTTTAACACCAGTATGCCACTGTCCACAGCAGGACATCATTGTATGCCATTCAGGGTACCCATGTGTGTGACCCACACTGCTGTGTCTGTCTCCCTGTGTTTCTCTGTCTATCACTGTCTCTCACTTCCCCACATCTATGTGTGTGTGTATGCTTGACATATATAGTTATCTGTTGGCCATATATGTCTGCACGTGTGTCACACACAACAGATGCGGACATATCACAAATGGGCCACCTACAGCTAGCTGGGGGTAATCCTGTCTGATGTGTGTGTGTAGGGCCAGTTAAGGTGCACATAGCTGTCTGTATGCACAGATATATCTACACAATATAGTCATATAGACCAATGTAGGTTCTAACATGTCCTGTGATATATCTACACAATATAGTCATATAGACCAATGTAGGTTCTAACATGTCCTGTGATTTTGTAAGTGTAGGAGCATGCCCAGTGTGACCTTGTATAGTTAGAGTGGGACTCCATTCCAGAGATAAATGTACTCCGGTCCAGGGTTTTGTGCACTACAGACATACCTCTCAGAGGTACAGAGGACTTTCCTCGGGGCAATGGTTTGTTTTGGCAGACATTTTCTGACATATCTGTATTCTGACAGTGCAATGTATTGTGCCATTACTTAGTGTCAGACATCCTAAAATCATCACAGTGCTTTACCAGAGGAATACTAGTCATATAATGTGTAGACATATTATAATGGCAGCAATGTGCATTCCTGCCCAACAAGGCCAGTTGGGAGGTGTGGCTACAGCCATTTGAGTTATACTCCAGCAACTTGTTGATATACTGGCTGGGGATCTTCTGTTTCTGTGGTATCTGCATAACCTGGGATGTGATATCCTAGTGTGGCCATACCTGTCTGCTGTACATTTTTTGGCAGATTGTCTGGGTGTTTGGCTAGAGGTTTTGTCCAGTCTGCATAAACATGTGTTTTTATGGCAAGTTATTTCAGTATAATTGAAGAATGATGTTACAAAATATTGACAGACATTACTGTATCAGCCTACATAACCTCAGGCAATTCCCGCTACTACAAACCCCTCACCCTACCAACTTTCTCAGTATGTCAGGGCAATATTTACCATACATGCCTATCATTATGCTTTTGTTCCACATTTACTTCTGCCCTTCTACATAAATGTTCCTGTCAGAGGTTTGGTATTATGGTTGTGGATACAGACTGCATTGTACTGTACAGGCATGTCCATTATATACAACAGCAGACATAAAACAAGGAAAAAAGCCATATTGACAATGACCACTTGCAACAGTACCAAGAAGCATGATTATTCACAAAAATCCTAGCACCATGGCTACACAGCCCTCAAGAAGTCCATTGTATGTGTAGTATATTCCACATAACACTGTTACTTTCAGGTATTTTAGTGGCAGAGCAATAGGTGTCACTGACATGCATAATCGTTGGCACTGCAGTTATCTGCACACGGCCCTGTGACAGACAGCCTGTACCTAGGGCAGTACAAGATGACAGCCAGGAGAACATGCTGGCCAGATCCTGACCGTATTGACCACACATGAACATAGCTCATTGACCCCTGCATATTGAGCACATGCAACATATTTTCATGTGTATTGAAACAACCCTACCAATCTGTGTTATGCTGCTATTTCCCTACAAACATGCATGTTACTGCATTTCTGTGGGTATATGGGGGGGGGAGGCACACCTGTCAACTGTAGACATTTGCTCAGACTGTGTTGATATTTGCTTTACATTTTGATTCCATTTACTATACTATTGTGCCCTGTCTTGGGGACTACAGGCATATCAGTAAGGAGCACAGGTGAGATTGTTATAGCATACATTTGCATGTCAGACTTGTTACCCTTCAGAGCCTTACTGAAACTGCGAGACCTGCTGTGCTATGACTGTGTGGGTCTGTAGGGGGTTGATTCAACATTGCTGCCATTTGTGGAGCTTTTCCAGACATTTCTCTCTGGTTTTCTACAGTTGCTGTGTGGGTCTGAGGGGTGGGTATGGGACCCCAAACTGACATCCATGGCTGTGAGCTATGACCCCCCCCCCCCTCAGTTAGTTAGTCCCACAAATATACTGCAGTGGGATTTGCTACCTTGGGTACTACTGCATAGTGTTGGGAGGCCAGTATTGGGCAGACATAGCTGTCAGTTGTCTGCTCCTATCCCAGTAATCCACCCCATTCCCTTGCATACATGCAGTAATACCATACATATGGTAGCAGAACATTCTGATACATTAATTTACTGTTAAGGCAACTGACTTACCTTGTGCCTGTGGAAGTTTGTACAGAGCTTGAGGGTTGCCTATGTTAGATGTACACAGTACACTGCCTATACATGGTAAGTTGCAGGTAGTGTGATGTGTGTGTCAATTCTTTTTACTTTGTGTGTGAGTAGAGGGAGGTGTCAGTCCCTGGGTGCCTACAGTGTCAGTGGGTGTGCTATGCATTGCTTCTTTGCCAAGGCCAGGCCATACTGGGCATGTCTCTGTCTGCCTACAGGTGCTGGCTCAGGGGGTTCATCATCTGAGTCCCTCTGTGCCTGTGGGGACCTTGGCAATGGTGGGGGGCTGTGTGGCCCTTCCCCATCCTGTTCATGCTGCAGCTGTTTCTGCAGGATCATATTGTGTAGTATGGCACATACTATGAACATGTGTGCACATGTAAGTGGAGAGTCCTGCAAGGCTCCACCAGATATGTCCAGGCAGTGGAATCTTGACTTGAGCATCCCAAACACATGTTCTGTAATGATCCTGGTTTGTGCGTGTGCCACATTATGGCATTCTTGCATGGGTGTGTGTGTGCATTTCCGATGGGTGTCATCATCCACGGCTCCAGTGCATATCCAGCATCCCCCACCAGATGGCCATATGGGATGTCCCCCCTGACAAATCCCTGATACAGCTGTGAGGAATGCCAGATGTGGGAGTTGTGATAGCTTCCAGGGCTGCCAGCACACACATTCATTATAATGCCCTGGGCATTGCACACAACCTGGCAGTTGATGGAGGGGAAGCCCTTGCGGTTTATGTAGACCCTACCCTGCTCACTGGGTGGTGCTTTGATGTGGATGTGCATGCAGTCTATTGCACCCAGTACCTCTGGGAATTCAGCTACACAGTGGGAGAGGCGCATATTGCTGGTAAATTCCTCACGGGTGATGGGGAAGTATATGTGGTCACGGGCATTTGGTAGCATGGCATCCAGGAACTGGTAGAGTACTCTGGATGCAGATGCCTATGACATCCCATGATATCCCCAGTAGGTCTTTGGAAAGTACCTGTAGCTAGTATTCTTAGGGCTACACATACCTTAGTATCCACTGGGATGGGTTTCCATCTGTTCATTCTGGATGTGAGGCTAGGCCGGCACAGCTCCACAATTTGCTGAAGTATGTCCCTGTCCACCATGTAGCGCTCTTCTATCTCCAGGTCATGTAACCCCTGGTAGGTTACCCTGGGTTTGAACACTCTCCTCCTCCTCCTGAGTCTGAGGTGGTTGTCAGCATCATAATCCTCTCTGCCCTCAGCCTCTGTCACATACTGATGGATCAAAGCAATGGCAGTCCCTAACATTTTTCCAGTTAAAATTCTCCCGTAAGTATACACCAATGGTGCAGAGTTTGTGGGACAAACCAGACTGTAAGGTGTTTCCATACTTTATACTGTGGTGCTACAGATGCTGCCTGTATGATTGGCTCACTATGACACATTCCAGCTGCCACCTATATTATTCATGGCTTTGATCTGGCCACTGTGAGTGTTAGAGGCATTACTGGTAAATTGTGCATGATTGCCTTTATTCTGCTGTTGCCTTCTTTTTTTAATTATTTTACTTACATCTCCTCCCACTTTCAGCTATGCAGCCACCTGCTAGCTGTATTATTATGTGCTTTGCCTGCCCATTGTAAGTTGCAAGGGTCCCATATTACTGATTTCTACTTAATATTTCTCCTTTATTGTGCTGTTGCCCTTTATTTTTTTTTACATCTCCTCCCATTTTCAGCTGTGCAGCCACCTGCCAGCTGTATTATTGTGTGTTTTATCTGGCCCATTGTGAGTTGCAAGAGTCCCACATTAGTGATTTCTACTTCATTTCTCCTTTATTGTGCTGTTGCCCTTTATTTATTTATTTTTTTTTACATCTCCTCCCATTTTCGCTATGCAGCCACCTGCCGGCTGTATCAATGAGTGCTTTCAATGGCCTATTGTGTTTTGCAGTATCCCATATTGCTGTTTGTACTGCATTTCCCTTGTTTTGCTATTTCCTTTTATTTTTTCTATGTCCTTCCTGTTTAATCCCTGGAGCACTGCCCAGACCCATTTAGCTAGTGTAAAGAGTAAGAAATGGCCCACCCCTGGCCGCGAACATGCTCCTCAGTTCACACCCTCTCACTTAGCTGTGCTTAGCTAAGCAGAAACCAGCCAACAGTGCTCCAATGTGCTTACAGCAAGCATGACACACCCCCTTTTCATGTTACTTGCTCCTCCTGCCTAAACGATTGTGTTAGAGCACCTACACAGTTAGGTGCAGTCTGACACTTAGAAGAAATTTGTGATTCAAGTAAAAGTCCCCTCATTAACATACTCCACTGCTTTCAGCCCTAGTTACTGCACTACACAAGAGCCTTCACCCTTAGCAGCCACTATTCCTGGCCATTGTTTACTTTCTGCATGCCATTGCCTATAATGGCAAATTGTAAAATTCCCTAATGTTCATGTTTTCACCCTTCTTTTTTCCTTTTCTACTAGTGTACCGCTTCCCATGCACTCAATGGCCGACATCGGCCAACAAAAATCAAACTTTAAATTATTTTTCTTTGAAGCAGTTTTGCATGCCAACGGCCATATATTTGGCAATTGACATGCATAACCGCTCGAATACATGCTTTATTGAGCACTGACATGCCTCCGTTGTGTAATTTGCAGAAATGCATTCGGTTAGTAACCGAATACATTTCTGCACCTTACACTGTTCCAGCACGAAGACCTGCCAACTTCCTGGATCACTAAATCAGCTCATTTGCATGGTTTTCACCAGCAAATGAGCTCATTAGCATCCAGCATGGCTTTCCGTGCTGGAACAGTGTAGGTCCGGTCGTGCACGTCTAAATGGCACGTACCTGGATCACGATGCAGCCATTTTCCATCTAGGACCAGTTACACTGCTCCTGCATGGAAAATTTTGCTTTGTGAATCCTGGGGGTTGAATTATTCTACACATGAATTAGAAGACTTGATTAATTAATACCACTTCTGCATGTTACAAAGTAAAAAAAAAAAAAAACAAACAAAACAAAACGAAAAAAAAAAACTAAGGTCTTATTTAAACTGATAGCAAAAGGAACTGTGGTACTGTGATTTGGTCATTGCACCTGCTGGATTATGAATTAAAATGTCTTTTCTAAGAGGTAAGATGTATGTAATAAATATTACATGGGAACTGCTTGAAAAAAGATTAATATTTAGCTCCATTGTAGGTAAGTTAACCAAAAATAGAACAATTTTTCTGCCAGTGAAACAATTTACCAGACTTAGTTTGCAGTACTGCAATCAAAAAGATATTTGTATAATGAAAGCATTTTGGCGACATTAGCATTAAAAGTACAGAATATACTGTAACTTTGCATGCATAGATGACATTTTAGGAGAAAAGAAATACAAAAGTGTATCTCCAGGCGAAAACCTGTGTTATAAGCAAGCAATAATGCCTGACAGGGTATGTGTTAAATGTGTAATTAATACCCGCCCAGGGATGTTCTGAGGCCCGATGCCTAATGTTTCACAGTTGCTTTAGTATATGTAAATGGTGTGAGGAAGCATTTTACATCCAAAATACATAATTTTTAAAACAAATATCTAGATATTTGCTTTATTCTTTGGTCCCTTACTGTTAAAATGTGCGCTTTCTTGCCAGTCATTGGGAATTAAAGTCACTAAATATTTGACTTTCAGACTTTATTTCCTTTGTAAAATACATGTTAACACAAATTCTGTTATTTATCTTCCTTTGTAATTTTTATAAGTATAACATTTAAAATCTTTTCCTGTTTTTGAGCCTTTGTTTCCCCCTTTATTTCAGGCTTTATCCACATTTCTTGAGTTAAAAGTTCAAGAGGTAGGCAAACCTCTTATCTGCTGCTGCCAGTGGTCCATCATCTCACTGTTTCTCTCTCTCTCTCTCTCTCTCTCACACACACACACACACACACACACACACACACACACACGCACGCGCACACTTGTACTTCAGAAAGATGAATGGTAACACAAGTCCTATTACTGAATAAACTTTGTGATTTTTTTTAAGAGGAATATGTTCCTGTTTTGAGCATTTGTTCCTCCTTTATTTTAGGTTTTATCCAGTTAATTTGGTCTAAGAGGTGAGATGTACATAAACCTACTCAATGCTGTTGTTGCTCGATCGCTCTCACTCTTCACTCTCTCTCACTCACACACACCTCGCTTTCATGCATGCAAGCACACATGCACACACAGACAGAAACAAACACACATAAACATGCGCACACAGAAACATAAACATACACTCACACATTTTTTTCTGTTATACTTAGTTTTTACACTTGCTAAACAGCTTAGCTAGTGTAAAATAACTCAATCGAGCTCAGTTTCACTGACATGCATACACTCACACACAGACATAAACACGCACATGCTTTTGTTTTTAGTTTTTTTTTTAATACATTTTACACTCACTAAACAGCAGAAGCACTGCTTAACGAGCATAAAATAATGATGGCTGCTATTTTGTTCAGTCCAAGCTCCATGGTAACTTGATATGCTGCTGTGAGGTGGTGAACTCGTTTTTCAGCGGGCATTACTTGTACATTAATATCCTGCTGGAGGGCGTTTGCCCATTCTCTAAAAAACGATCATTCCTAGCTATAGCAAGTGCCCACTTGACTTCTAGGTATCTAATACAAGAGAGAAAATCAAAAAGTACCTTTCAGAAAAAAAAAAAATTATATGGTCTCAAGCCTGTTGCAGTGTTAAGGCCCAGAAATGACACAATGAGATTAGCATGAAAGACAGTCACTTCTGAATGAAAAACCCTCACTTTTGTGGATTCTAAAGGAATTAGGCTGAAGAGAAATAAGCAGAGTTTAAAGGTGGACTCTTAGGCAGACAACATGAGTAATAATGGACTTGAGGTCTTGTTAGGTAGATAATTAGGTAGGTAGATAGACTGATAGCAAGACAGCCAAATAGGTAGATAACTTGATAGATAGATAGATAGATAGATAGATAGATAGATAGATAGATAGATAGATAGATAGATAGATAGATAGATAGACAGACAGGCATGCAGGTATATAGATACATATTGCAGTAAGAGCTTACTTGAGAAAAAATGGTAGCTTGAGTGAAAGAGGGAGAAAGTGTGCATTCAACAACTAAGTGATCTTCATGGGACACCAAGGCTGAAATGAGAGAGTATCATAGAAAATATGAACTGAAAAGGCTATACTGTAAGGACTATTACTAGAATATTTAATGTGATTAAAAAAAAAAAAAAAAAAAATACAAGGACACAGGAACACAGACATGAAATCCTACCTTTTAATGGACCAACATGTTTTTTAATTATTTGAGTTATCTTGCTATGTGAAGAAATAAAGTAAATAAAGGATAAGAAAGTTAAAACACTTACTATAGAATAAACTGAGCATGTCAGAAGAAAAAGTATGTGGCCAGTAACTTTTAACCATGTCAGCAGATTCTTTTAAGCAGTAAACAATACATAGTATGGGCTGCGCATGTTTATGGATTTTGCTGAAACTGCTAGATAGCTGTGCTGGAACATGTAAATGGATTAAAATGTATCAGCTAGTCTGTTTAAGACTGCATTCCTTCTAGTTTCTCATCTGCAATCAAACCAATGTAACATTACTAATGCAGAATTGGGAAAAGGATGTTTTAACAAACCTATTTTTAGGACATTGACATATTTAATTTTAGATATTTAGTACTGTTCTAATGAATAACTACATTCACAGTTCTTGGTAGTAAACGTTTTAGTGGATAACTGGCAGTTGTCTGATAAATAACACTTGTCATTTTCACTTGTATTTTCTTATAAAAATGATTTCTAATACATGTGAAACTCTATCAAGACGGTTTTATTTATTTAATTTTTAAATTTCCTTAACAGCTATCACAAGTACTTCATTGGGAGTTATTAAGTTACTGATGTTAGATACAAAGTTTAAATATCCACTTGTGTCTAAAAAGGAAGGACATTATTTCTTACTTATTAACTAAAAAAGACACTTTAAAATTACAGTATAAAAAGAAAGTATGCTGTTCAGATGCTTGGTATGACAACAACATCTCAAGCACATTTGTTGTGTGTGTGGGGGTGTGGGTGAGAGAGAGAGAGAGAGAGAGATAGAGGGAGACTGTGAAACTTTAGAAGACGAGGGGTGGTATTCATAGTCCCAAGGTTTGCACATGTGTAGCAGTTTTCCACAGAGAGTGCTGCTGCATCCATATACAGATACACTAAGCGCAGGTTATTTGTGCTAAATAAATGTGAAGGTATTTTAAAAAAAAAAGCACACCTACGCGTGGCAAAAATGTAAAGTAGCTGAAGTTAATCATTAAGTATATGAGAAGTAAGGCATGAAAACTTTAGTAATTGTATAATTTCATACATTCTTAGATACTGTAAATGAATGCGGCTATAGGCAAGCATGACCGAACCAGTTAAGGCAAGCAGCAGATAGTGCAGCTTTTATTTTTAACTTTTAAAAAATATATAAAGGAGTTTTAAATGTTTTATATAGAGGTATCCTAATTGGACACCCTGTTGTTTTATTTAAAGAGTGGAAAGGGGAAGACAGAAAAGAAGGTAAAAAGGGTTGAAATAAGAAACATCAAGAGGTTGTGCTGAAGGAGGTAGGAGAGGAGGGGTACTATGTTTTGGGTGGGGGATAGACCCCCTGTTTTTCAATGTTTTTATATAAGGGAGTAGTTTGGTTGGGAAGTAGGTAAGAGGGCGTATTAGAGAGGATTAGGAAAGGAGGAGCGGGAAGAGAAGTTTAGATCATGAGGAACCTCCAGTCAACAGGACCTGAAACATTTTCATTGCCTGATGGTGTTGCAGTGGAGGACCCCGATGTTGGGGGAGGGTCTGTGGTGATGTGATGCTTGGCACTGACTGGGGCAGTGAGACTTCAACCCACTGAAGAGCATTCTGCACTGGACAAATGGAGCATTGTACTCAATGACTGGCCTAATAAGACAAGAGTAGACGGAGACAATGACCTATTTCTTCCTGGATGCAAAACCCTTAGTAATGAGATGTGCCACATAGAAGGGCTTTCTGACCACAGTGGCAATGTGGTGGTCAAAAGAGAGGTTGCTGTCAACCTGTGTTCCCAAAGCTCTTATAATGCCTTCTGTGTTCAGTGGACTACCATCAATGTGGTAATTCATGGGAACTGGATTTTTCTCAGAGGGGATAACAACACATTTTTTGGCATTGAGCTTAAGACCATGGTTCTGACACCACTCATTGGTCTCAGTGAGGCCTTTCTGTAGGATGTCAACATCACTTGGGGAGTTAATAATAGCTCCCAACTTGCAACCATCTGCGGACTTTGTCAGCCAGAGTCCCTTCGTGTTGGCCTGGACTTCAGAGAAGTAGATACCAAACAGAAGAGAACCCAGGGCCAAACCATGTGGGACTCCACTCATGACTGGTCGGCAGTCTTACTTGGAGTCAGCTACTTTCACACTGTGGGTTCTATTTGTGAGACAGGTTAAAACCCACCTAGTGATATAAGGGTTGATGCCTAACTTAGTGAGTTTGCCTATGATTCCTGAGTGGAGAATGGTATCAAAGGCCTTGGCCAGATCAAGGTAGGCTGTATGAACCACCTTGCCTTCATCCACAACTGTGGTGACTGATTCAAAGAAGTCGATCAAGTTGAGCAGGCATGATCTACCCTTCACAAAACCAAACTGTGTGGGGTCCATAGTTTGGAGATTCCCTATATCCTTGTTTATTAGGTCCATGATGATGCGTTCCATAGCTTTGCATATCAGACTCGTCAGGCTAATGGGGCGATTGTTCCCAGGGTCTGTAGTCACTCCTCGTTTGTGGAGAGGGATGCCTGTAGCAGTGCACCATTCAGTAGGGACAAAGCCTGAGGTGAAGCTGTGATTGAACAGGGCACACAGGTGAGGTGCCAGTTCACTCTGTAGTTTATGTAGAACACAGCCAGGGATATTGTCAGGTCCCATAGAAGCAGTACTATTGGCCTTGGGCAGTGCTGTTTTAACCTGTGCAGCAGTAATACTGGGTGTCTGGCAATCTACTGGTATTGTGATTGGTCCTTTTGGGAGAGAGAGGGGTAAAGATGGCACTGAATCTGTCGGCCAGTATATTAGCAATATCTATTGGCTTGGTATAGGAGGTAACATTGTGCAGTAGCTCAGAGCAAATCTGGGTATTGCCATGTAGATTCTTTACATAACTATAGCAGGCCTTGTGGTTGTCTTTACTATCTGTTGCAATTCTGTTTTCCTAGCTAGCTTTAGAGGATTTGATGAGGGATCTCAACTTTTTGTTGAGGCTGATAAGGGAGTTTTTCCAGTCTTGGGACTTCACCTTATTCCGCATCAGTTTCCTCCTTCTGTTGTAGAGTTTGTTTATGGCAGGGGACCACCAGACTAACTTCCTTTTTTTGGGAGGAGAGTGTCTTGGTAATAATTAGGTATGGAGAGATCCATGCATTTGGGTACGTGCTAGTACAGTGCATTGGTATATGATTTGGCAGTCATGCAACTATTCTCCATTTGCATGGGTGCCATGAAGTTAGCCACATCTGTTTTTAGGAGCCCAAAGTTAGCTTTGGAGAAGTTTTTTTATGGTGGTTACCTTTGCGGGGGTGGGCGGGGAGGGATGTGGATTTGCAAGCTGATTAGTTTGTGGTCGGATCTAACCAGGGAGGAGTCGACTACTGGTGTAGAGCAATGGTCGCCCTTGTTAGTAATGACCAGGTTAAGGATATTTCTACCTCTAGTGGGGGTAAGAAAGAGCTGGTCAAGGGAATTGGAATTAATGAATTCCAGGAAATGTTGGGCAAGTGTATTAGTGCATGAGTAGTTTTCCCAGTTAATGGAGGGGTAGTTGAAGTCATCCAGTATGAGAGTGTTAGGTTGGACCCTAATATTCTACAGGGTGCTTAGGAATGTGGAGTGTGAGTCTTGGGACATGGTTGGGGCCCATAGCAGGCTACAACCTAAATCGCTGTCTTACCCAGTGTTAGCTGCACCTGAAGTATCTCTGATGCATTATGTTGGGCTACCAGTCTGGAGGTGTGTGCATCCTTTATGAATATGGAAACACCACGGCCTTTGGAGCTTTGGTCCAAGTTCTGGGGCCGAATGTTGTGGAATGAGCTGTAGCCTGGTAGTGCAGGGGTGCTTTCTGCTGTCTTGAACCCGGTGTCTGTTACAGCACAAATGCCGATGTTCTCCATTTTAAGGAGTGCTTCGAGTGAGTGCATTTTGAGATTTAGACTTCTAGCATTGAGCAGCATGATCCTCAGATTGCTTTTGTTTGTAGCTGTTATTGTGGTAATTTGGTGTTTGGAACACCACCTAAAAAAGGCACTAAAGGGTTGGCAAGAGCCTTGGCAAGTATCCAGAAACCCAGGGGTGACAGATGCAGGCCACCTCTGGCAAAGCATCAAGGTCTGTCAGTCATGTCATCCCAGGCAGCTAGATACTGGATCCCCTTAGAATGACACCAGAAACTTAGCCAATTGTTGAAATCAATAATTTTTTGCTTGTACTGTGGTATCATTCTGGGTGATGGTAGGATGCTGCTCAGGTCTAGGGTCATACCCACCTGGATTACATAATCTGAGAGCTCCATCATGTCTCTTTTCATATAGTCCAGAGAGGTACATCTCAGGTCATTCACACCCACATGTACAATGACAGCGTCATATTTGTACCTGTTGTTGAGGGACCTGTGTGCGTGCATTATGTGGCGGATTATGGCACCTGACAGGTAGCTGACTGTTACTTTCTCCTTATTCAACCTAGTGAGTGGGACAAAAGTGTGCCTCACCATCGAGTCACCTATGACTAGTGTGTTGGGCATGCTATTTTGCCTTAGGGACTTTGGTTGAGTGGCACACTGTTTAGGAGAGTTATGTGTCTCGTTATTAGTGTTGTGTTGTGGTGGTCGAGCGCATTTCTGCCTTGGAGGTCTCTGCTGTTTGGATAATTTTTATTAAGAGCCTCCACAAAGGTGGGTGTGTGTTTTTTTTTTATGGAGGTGCTGGTGTGTGTTCTGGAGGGCTAAGTATTCCATGTGTTGTGGTGCAGGTTTTGACCTTCTTCGCTTGACCAGCTATTCCGGTCTTGGATGGAAAGTGCGTGGCTTCCATTTTGGATATATAACTTAATCTCTCACAGGCATGTCGATGTACATGAGGCAGTTGCTGCATTGCATAAGGATGCCCAAGTTCATCAGGTTAATAGGAGAAAGCACAGGGAACTGACCTTTAGATATGCCTGGTGGGGGTTGGCATTAATAATAAGTACTGGAGCTTTTTCCTTGTAGAATATTTAGTGCTGGTAGCCCTTTTGTGTGCTACATCAACTGCTACAAGAAGTCTGGTAAAGTGCTAGACTAATAAGCTAGTAAAAGTGCAGGAGAGGAGAGAACTAGCACATCTAAGGGAAAAATTGAAGAGCAGACTTTGGCACTGCTCAGAAGCTTATAAACAGTCCTGGATACAGCAAATCTGTATATGGACTGTAGGTAATACCTACAGTATATGAAATTAGGTGCATTGCAAATATGTACTTTTCTGTTTATATATAAATACAAATTATATATATATATATATATATATATATATATATATATATATATATATATATATATATATGAAAAAGTATTTCCAAGCATCCAAGTATAGTCATACAGATTTACATCTGTCTTATAGATATATATGTATGTGTGCGTATATATATTTTTAATAACTTCCGAAATTAAAAATAAAAAAATTAAAAAAGACAAGGACACAGGCAGATCCAAGTTGTTTGTTTTAATTTGTGTTTGCTCTTCCAGTTTTTCTCGGTTTTCCAGCATATCTGTTCCAGATTTTCTTGGCTTTCCAGCATATATATATATATATATATATATATATATATATATATATATATATACCACAAACATACACACACACACACACACACACATATATATATATATATATATATATATATATATATATATATATATATAAAATATATATAGGTACACATACTTACATATATTTTCCTTTTTCCTACATATACATTTGTATTTACACACAAAAGGATCAGCACATAAACATACCATATTTTTAAACAGGTGCATTTCTGTTTACAGTTATGTTTAGGCTTACTCAAACATATGCGTACATATGTGCACATAAACATATATACATATCTTCTTGTATTTACCTGCAGTTATACAATATTTCTATACTACATGTTTTACACATATTTTTGATGCAAGTTAAAAATAAAATTAAAAAATACTTATTACAGAAATGTGGCCTTCTCACCATCGCCTGGGATACTCACCCCACCTACACGTCTGTATGTCATTGTACCTGTGGAGGCACTGGGGGCTAGAACAGTTGACTCATGTTAAGGATGACAGGTGCTCACACAACTCCTGACAGATGTCAATTTTTTCCAATACAACCCACATACACTGGACTCTATTTTCCCCAGGTATGAATCCCTAAGAATGTAGACCATAATTTTGGTTTCTTTGTCAAACCAGCTCAGACTTCAAGCTTGTACCTTCAAAGGGGTTGCCATCTCTTGAAGTGCCAGTACCTAAATGAAGAATGAAAAATATAAGTGCAGCACTGTGGTTCCCAGGTTTGGAACCACACCCAATAACCAAACCAAGTTAACAAGTAGGTTCATTAGACATGGCACTGCTATTACTGGCAAGTTTGGTTTTACCAAAATGCTTTGCCACACAGACTTTTTTTAAATGAATACATTCACATTTCATTTCCACAATAAATTAAATTCAGTTATGTGATCATTACTTTTAAAGTTGTTTACATCTGCTTCTGATTCTGTGCTTTACTATTATTTATCTTTGAACAATAAACCTGAATGTCATGCATTAATCATTTCTTTAATCATCCCTTTTGCAGTACTGCATCAGTAGAGGTCCCCCATTTTTTTATCTTTTTACTACTGGGACCTGCTGCAGATTCTGTCACTTCTTGCAGTGCGTTCATGAGTACCCAAGGCCTGGTTACATGGATATGTTGCCTTATACTCCTGCATATTACTGTGATCCATACTGATAAGCATAAAAAGGCCTAATTTGCATACATGTGCAAATCGCTTTGAATTTATGCAAATAAGTTCATGACCACCATGTTAACTTGTGATCATTCAGGACAGGTGGCAAATTCTTTAGGAAACTGCACATGTTCACAACTAAGGAATAATACCATAGAAGGTAGACATTATTAGCAAGCAGTTCAAGCAAATGGTTAAGCGCCTTCATCAAAGGAAATTTGACTTCATCAGAACAATAAAATATTCAACCAACAAGTTTAAAATAGCCCACAAATAAATCTAATTGGACAATGGTTAGCCAATACAACCCAATGAATTTGAATAAATAAAAGGTAAAAAAAACTCTTAAAAGAACATACCTTATTTTTAAAAAATACAAACCTTTCATATGCATGCCACTTCATGCTAAAGCACAAAGATTATTTTACCATCCCACAAATAAATACATGAATCTTCTTCTTCTTTCGGCTTTTCCCAGTCAGGGGTTGCCACAGCAGATCTTCTGTCCGCTCATGATTGGCAGTGGAATTTTACGGTGTTGAGTTGCCAGCTCAGCGCCCAACCTTACACAGAAGGACCCCCCCCCACAGACACACACACCTAGGGCCAATTTAGAGTGTCCAATCCACCTACTGCATGTCTTTGGGATGTGGGTGGAAACCGGAGCACCCAGAGGAAACCCACATGACCACAGGGAGGACATGCAGACTCCACACAGAAGGCACCCCAGTTGAGAATTGAACCACAGAACCTCTTGCTGTGAGGTGGAAACACTAACCACTGTACCACCGTGGCCACCCCACAAATAAATACATGAATATTAAGTGAAAATACATAAAAATTTAATTATTTGTGATATCTTGCTTAAAATAAATTTAACTTAAAAGCAAATAATTTTAATGGCATAAATCTTCCCTCTAGTATACATCAATCAATAAGTGATAAAAAACTTGCATGAAAAAAGTTTGAATTAAATCTTAGCTGCTTTTTCTTTTAAAGCCGGTCCAATGGAAATAGTGTCATTGAGGCCTGGATATACATTTGCAGCTAAACGCAACTGCCACAACATTTCCTTAAAATTAAGCTTGTTTTTCCAATCTCCCCCCTAATGTCGTGGGGTATCGCATCAATAATACCAAAAATATAACCTGAGTAATTTTCACACACTTTGCTATACCTGAAGAGGGCATTAGTTTCCTTCTTAGTTCTAATGTTATATGTGTGTTCATAAATTCTTAACCTAAATGCCCTCTCAGTCTTGCCAACATAGAAGCAAGTACAACCCTTGCACTTGGCAAGGTACACTATTTTTCTGGTAGCACAATTCCCTTTCCTGAAAAAAACCTCAGTACCAGCATAGGTGTCAATTATAATAGAAGATATGTGTGATATGAACTTACATTGGCCACAATTACCTAATTGGATAACCCTGGTTAAAGAGATTTTGCAGGATATCTATGACGGCTGGGGGGGAAAATATAAACCTTTATTAGGCAAGAAGCTCGAAAATGTTGCCAACCCTGACTATTCTAATCCTGGAAAGGGTAGTACAGGTGATTTCACAGTAGCATGTGTAATACAATATAGTTCCCACTACAAAGGAATTCAGAACATTGTAAATAGGAACTGGAATATTTTCAGAGACAATCATGAGGTTTACCACCTGTTGGGTGAAAAACCCACCTTCTCTACAAAAGCTGGTGAAAATATCTTAGAAGGTAATCTAGCCATGACTACCAACAATGGGAATCAGGGGACCAAAGCACTTAAGAACTTTCCAAACTGTCCCTGGCCTCTGAACCTGTCAAGGATTTCCTGATTATGAACATTATAGTGAGTAATTCTGTGCCTGTATCTCTGCCTTCTCAGCTGGCGAATGCTAGCCACTAGACACAAGCAGTTATGGCTCGGCCAAGACAAGTGGTTCACAATAGGAAATAGTAAGGTTGCAGCAAAGGAAAGTATCTTTTTGGATTCCAAAGTAGATAGAAAAGGCACAATTACGCCTTGTATAATGAATCTGCACTCAGTGGGGAAACAGATAAAATTATGACTATGAATCACAAACAGGTGGGAGAACTTATTAGCATAGATGGAATTACATCATTTCCCATTTACATCTCTTTATTACTTCATTTGTTTAAGCTCATTCATGATCATCGTGCTTTGGCATAAATGACCTGTATGAATTTTGGTTTTGTTGTGGAAATGTATTGGTGTAATGACTATGAATACCACCCTAGGTCATAGTATGCTATGAAACTAAAGGTTCTACCTACATATTGCAATGAAGTCCATGTTCATTTAGCAGAGAAGACAGCAGTTCTAGACATTGCTGTGACACTTAATGAAAAAACAATACAAGAGATGTGTAGAGAAATTAGTTCCAGGTTACATTAATGGAAGTGTTTGTAAAAATGTTGCTTAACTTGTTGTCCTGACTGAACACTGAAGGCCTCTTATGACTTAGTAAAGTGTTTAAGTTCTGGATAATATGTTGTCATTTGTGGAACTCCATCACAGGTTCCTCTCTTTATAACAAAGCAGCTGTTCTCATGGTAGCTTTATTGCTCTGTCTACTGTCCTGTCAAACTCCCCGGCAAAGTGACCTTGAGTAAGCAAGGCTTCTTTAAGTTGTACCAACTGTGTGTCTCTTGCTTCTGTGCAGACAAATTGACTGTCAGTTGGTTTCCTTTAGGTGCATTTCTGTAATGTCCCATTGTGTATTAGTAACCTTAGTATCAAGGATGGTACACTTGAACTCAAGTACTACAATAAGAGTTTAAGAGATGGGTGGATTCTGTTGAGCCCCAGGAGGATTCCTTGAGAAAGTCAATTATCTGTGTCCAAATTAGGAATAAATCATCAATAAAATAAAAAATATGCAAATGGATTGTGTGTACACTGTTGTAGAACTTCTGGGTTTGTCAAAAAATGGTTTGCATGTTGTAGAGCCATTCTTGTACCCATTGCAGTGCCCATAGTCTGATATAATGTTTTCATTAAAATTAAAGTTGAGTCAAAATAGATTCTATAAGTTGTCCTATTAAAATAGATTCTATAAGTTGTCCTACTGTATCTAGAGTGATGTTGTGATGATATGTTTTCTCTTGTACATATCTGAGAAAAGCATCAATGTCATCCTTGTGTGGGATGTCTGTGTACATCGATGTACCATCTTTTGTGGTTTAAACAGTGCAGGTCATGATGGCCTGACAGAATGGGAGGAAAATGAGTAATGTCTTGAATATAGCTGTCTTTTTCATTGACTAGTGATTTCAGAATTTTCTCCTCAAACCCAGAGATCCCCTTCTGTCAGGGTTTGTCTAATGCTGTTTGTCTGCCAGGGTTTCCTGGTTTATGGATTTTGGTAGCATGTAGAAACCTCTTGGCTAGGGCTGACTTGGAATAAGGTCAATTAGTTTGCCCTGGATGTGATCTGGGAAGGGTTTAATAAAGTTCCTTAGTTCTCTGTGTCCTGTTCATTTAGATCATCAGCCAGCTACCGTATGAAGTGTAGTCAGGAAGCTGTCTATTAAATTAGTGATATAGTCAATACAGTTCAGGATAGCCACCTTTTGTCTGCCTTTTTTATGACTATGTTGTGGTTGATTTCAAGGATTTTATTGTTATTTTATCAGAAGAAAAAGGTTGTAGATGAGTCTGTCTTTGAACATTCAGTACGTGATAATTCACACTTTGTTGAAAACAGTCAATATAGCTATGCAGATCTGCACTGCATTGACTTAGAAGGGTAAAACTGGAAGATTTCTTAGTACCTGTTTCTGGTTTTACATTATACGTGCTCTTTCTTTCTGTATCATGAAAGAATTTCCTAAGCCTCACTCTGCCTAAATATTTTCTCAAGTTCTCCACAAAACTACTTTGTCAAGTGGTTAAGTGGAGCAAAATGTAAGGTTTCCCGAAAGGACTGATAATTTTCTAGGAGTCAGAGTATGGTTGAAAAGATTAACAACAATTTTGACAGATGAATTTAAACAAAAGAAGATATGGACTATAGTGAAAAATGCACATTTGTTCTAAAAATTCTTATAGAGTTCTGGAAATTTGTATAGTACTCATTCCTGCTTGGAAGCTGATAACACATTTATTTAAATGGATAAGGACACTGACGACTCTGTTGACAAAATAAAATTTAATTGCTAAAATGTAAGGAATTCAGCAGCTCAGACGTCCCAGCACGATTTGTGATAAACCAGCTACCAAGAAGCAAAAGTTTTAAATTTATTGCTGAGAATGGTTATATATAGATGCAGAGTCTACTGGAAAACCTGAAATTACAGAGCCATTCTGGGTTGTGCAGCAGAGCTGAAAATTCATGTAGAGCATCATGGTCTTAAATTTGTAGCCTTTAGCACTGGAAGAGACCTTTGCTATAGAGAAGGGCAGATATCACAACCTTCAACACAGATAAAACATTTGCTGTCTTCCTAAAAATGTTATAGACCTTGTGATGCCCGTGCACTGGCCCAGTAATCAAACAGCCTCCATCCTCACCACTAGCACCAGTGAGGGGCATCCACATTGAGAGGTTAACAAGTACACACACAGTAAAGTACAATTTCCCTTAAGAGCACACAGAGATCAGACTCAGTCTGAGTCTGGTTTCTCCCTTTCTCTCCAGATCCCCAATAAGACTCCCCACTGGCACAGCTATAGGGTTCAGATCTCATCCGAGTGGTCAAGCCAAAACCTCTAGTACCCTCTCTGTCCAACCAGTGCTTCGTGTCCCTGCAGAAGTAGCTGACACCCACATACTTTGAGATATGAATTATATACAACCACAGACACTCCTGGAGAAGGTTGGCACAGGTTCTCCAGCTATGCCCCCTTCTGCTCAGACTTTAAGGTAGTACCGACTACCACCAACCACCCTTATCAGCTACTATAAAGGCCCTTACCAAATGGTGTCCAATTCTACTGTGCAATGTTATTATTATCCAATTTATTAGTATGACTAAGACTTGAAGGCTATTTGGGAGTGGCCTATACAGTGTCACCAAATACATACAAGTACTCTAGGAGCTTAAATTATCTCTACACAAAACAGCCACAGTTGAAAGGTTGAAAAATATTTAATAATGCATTTTAAAAACACAATACTTATTGATTCAACACAGGGATAATAGAGAGATCAAACATCACAGGAAAATACTTTAAAACAATATTGTAGGACAGTCTGACATAAATACAGAAAACAGCTAGACTAATCTGGCTATATTCCTATCTATCTCTAAGAGAAATACTAAATAAATTTGCTTACAGAGCAAGGCACATTGCTGGTGAGTTGTTGTGAGATTCAGAACAAAATACAAAATGCCAAATCTTTTCTCTGAGAAAGTCTTAAATTGATAATACATATTACTGCTGAGTCATTTCAGATTACATCTTTCTTGATACTTCTGCTTAAGTTTCCCAGGCTCACAGAACTTAAAATTTAGCATTTCTTTGTAATCTGCACCTGCCAGGAAGCCACAGCAATAAAAGACACATTACATCTGAAACCTAGTAATTATCTCTGTCTTAGGACAATAGAAAGAATTTCCTGGCCCAGACATGTTGTCTCCGAGCTTGAGATCACACACAGTTGTAAAAATTCTTTACTTATCAGCTTTCTTCCAGCAGGGTGCACTGTGGTTACATTGTTGAAGCTTAGCACATAACACAGTTTTCTTACATTTGTGAAACCAGCCTGTGGATCATATTGATATTTACAATGACATAGAATTATTTGCAAAATTCTATCTGGCTGGGCTGGCAGCCCCTCAGTTTTTCACAGCCCCATATTACTGAAAACTACTCCAAGGAGGAATATGCTACAAATAGCCATTCTTCTGGCATTACCATTTGGCGAATTGTTCTGCTCTTCATCGGCTTGAAGAAGAATCAGCTACATGGTAACACCTTGACACCAATTTTTTTGTGGTTAAATTACTCTTTAAATACAGAGTCTAAGTTCCCATTTTCACTGAAATGTTTTATATTCTCAGGACCCAACAAGTGACAGTTGTCTTCTTTTGAAGTTACCTGATTTCCAGTTTTATAAACAGTCTGAAGCAACAGCTCAAATGCGAGCAAAATCCTTGAAGGTATAGTATGGAACAGGTACTACCCCCATTCAGACTGGCTGCTTTATCTCATTCTCCTCATCTGAATCAGGACATTTTAATTGTACAGTTCTTAGCTGGGACTCCTGTCTCCAATGGTAGTGGTACCTCACTTTCTTTAACAAACTCACTTGTAGTAAAATAAGAAACAAGGACCATGTAAAATACTGAATTTGTCTTTAATACATGTAAAAGCTTTGATAAAAATTCAGTACAGAATAAAAGAAGAAGAAGAAATTCCAACTTAGTGATATACAAAGGTTGGGCCCATCATCAGGCCTCTCAGCATTCTCCCATAAGAAGCAGAACTAGTTGTAACTAATAGTTTATGCATCTTTCTGGAAGATAAAAGCTTAATACCACCACCCAACCTTTCATATGACCGACGCTAAATTCAATGTGATGGAGAAGGGTAGAATGAAATCAGTGGATAAAAGCACAAGAAATGCTAAGGTAGGAAAAACAATAAATTGCCAAGTTCAATTATACTGCACTCGGAAAAATGAAGCAAAAGAAACTGTGATGTGCAGAAGAACACAGCTGGAAAGGATAAATCTTTATTTTCAACTGCATTTTTACTGTTGCTGTGAGTGACACTTTTTATTCTATTTATGGGACTATTAGGGTTGTGCTTAGGGTTCCTCAATCTGTGTTTAAGTCAATTTCATTTAAAAAGGATGCTGTGTTTGAAAGTGTTTGGAAGAATTGTCTTTTTCGTCTGAGACTCAGAATAAGACTGGTAAATGAAATAGGGTAATCCCCCTCCCTCCCAGTCTATATCTATCTTCTTTTCATTTTGTTTTGTAGCTATGGAAAAAAGAAACAAATGACACAGCGAATGGTTGGGGTCACTGAAGGAGAATCTGCACCAAAAGAGTCCAATCACCCTTCCTACTAAATATGTCACAGAACAAATAACAAAAAAAAATAAATCAGTGGAAGAAGGAAGAGGCAGAGATAATACGGTCTTCCAATGACAAAATAATTTACCATTATTGAGTTTCATTGCATTTGGGGAATGGATAGAATAAGATACAATCTGAAGGAGAAATCTGGTGTGCTATTTTGGCTGCCGCTTGCTGCACTGCTAATTTTATTTACATGACTACTGTGAGATGAGCTTCTGTTTGTAGTGTTCCTTTATTCACAGGGTTGCTGATACACTGATTTCTTTAAGGCTGTTTTTACTTTTAATGCTGTTATGTTGGATGCTGTTGGATGATTCTGCTATCTCCCACTACTATTTTTTTTTAATTTTATATATTAAATGGGATATTGTGATGAAGAGAATTTCAGAAAATGAGAAGAAAGTCCTAGGGCTATTTAAGTGGGAAGGTAAGTCAAGTAAAATGGTTAAGCCATCAATAGGTTGATAAATCTGGGCAGGATAGGGAGGGAAACTTTGGAAGAGAAAAGGTGAGTGAAAGCTGAATTACTGGGGTGCATGTTGCAACACAACAGGAAAAACACGTCTACTAGCAATATGACTGGAAATTCACTGCAAGGAGGTGCCAAGTGGTTGTATTGTATGCTGCATACAACACAGGGGCTTACGCAAAGGGGTTTTAGATTAAACCTGAGACAAAGTAGGAGATGGTAACAAAAAACAGCAAGCTGGGAAACAATGGACAAATAAGATACTGAATCAATGATGGAATAGGGCAGGGAAGCGGGGTAAGTGTTTTATGGAGATATGAAAGAAACAGGGGGAAGGAAGTACTAGACCATAAGTGAGACAGAGTAGATAGGTAGTATAGGTACTATGCAACATGATGAAAGAAGAACTGAAGGCACTTTGTGTGGTGAAAAGAGATGGGAGGTTGTATGATGACAGAGGAGTCAGTAAGGGGGAGAGCAAAATATAGACAGAGGGTCAGATAAAGCAGACCTCTTGAAATATAAGGACCAGTGAAGGCCAGTACTACACAGTAATCTAGCAATAATCTAGTGATAGTGTCAAAGGCAAGTCAGAGAAGAATGAAAGGATGAAGTTAGAAAGCAGGAGGAGTGTTGTTGGATTAGCTGGTACACTAATAATGAGGATTCATCACAAAAAGGCACTAGCTGAGAAAATAAGAGTGAGAAGATGAGCTGCCACAGATGGAGTCTTTGTTTCTGTTGACCTAAGGCATGGAAAATGAGGCCCTATAAAAGGCAGCCATGAAGGGATAGGTTAGTCACATGATTATGTATATATGAAAACATAACCTGCATGGCAAACAGCACAGCTAAGAAAACAGAGGCCAGAGGAGTGAAGGATTGGTAGAGCTCTACTGAAAGGTGGTAGGAGTTTATTAATCACCTGAGAAGCACTCTTGTTGTTATATATAAGTCAGGTGAGGAAAGAGTACTGGAATTTAATGGGTGAATACTGGAGCTGTAGGACAGGAAAAAGGAAGTCATATCTAAGGTTTGCAGTTGAGGCAGGGATACATGTGATAACAGAGGCAATTACTGGTGACTGCATGCATCCAAACATAATAGGAAAACACTGGTATATATATATATATATATATATATATATATAATGTCTATTTAAATTGGAATGGTAAAGGCAGTATCAAAGAAATTTTACTATTCCTGGTACACACTGTGTTTAGGAAATGGAAAATAATAGGGGCAAGAAGGGAGAAAAAAGAAAAGGAGAACATGTGGCCAGGAAGGTGATGTCATGCAGTGCTAGAAGCCTGGCAGCAGTGTAGATCAGCTGCATGCATTACTCATGGATGACAACATTAATGCTATTGGTACAACATCAGTGCAGCTCGCAGCACACAGACGGTATGATGTGGTGCTACCTGCACACAAGTTGTATATAATAATGGCTGGCTAGCCAAGTGGCAGCCAGTCATCAATTTATCCGAGGCAGGTCAGCTCGGACTCAGGTTTCAGGGGGAAGAACAGGTAGGGACAGGATAGAGCCGAAAGGTGAGGGTGGGCCAAGCTGTCCAGGGAAGGGTTGAAAAGGCAGAGAACAGAGGAAACCTGTCTTTTGGTTTCGACCTGGCAGCTTCCTTCCACTGGTTCCAGTGGTTTTGATCTTCATGGGTATTCTCTACAAGTGATGTAGGCTCTATAGTATCTTAGGTCACGTGCAATGGTACATTTTTTTTTGGGTAATCTTTGCCTGATTTATGGTTTATCTGTTTTAATCAAGTAAGTGACTGTTTTTAAAGTTTATCTAAGTAGAAATGGTTAGGAAATTTTGAGGGCTTGAGCTAACAAGTGTAGAATTTGGGGATAAAATAAAAAGAAATGGGAAAAACTGGGTTATTCTAGAAATGCATAGTTGGGAGTCTGCCCTTGAGGGACGCTTGGCATGGGTGTTTCTGTTTATAATCCAGTACTGTGTGGAATAGGTGGCAGAAAGGTTCAGTCCATGTGTTTCATTTAGGCTTTCAGTGTGTTTGCTGTACACAGAGTCATTTGCAATATAATATTAGTGATGGGAGAGTGTGTTTAGTTTATGATCAGTTTTACACATAATGCATTGCTTTCCTAGATTTGGTGCGAAGCATTAAGCAAACCTGTTCGAGGCCTTCCAAGCTGGCATTGGGCAAGAGTTGGATTCAGTAACTCCTTGGGATAGTAGGGCTTGGTTTTGAGCAGGTATTTTATTACGGAGTGGCTGCAGATATTAAGGGTCTACTATGGATTGGGAAGTAGCCTGATTATTTAATTAATTAATTATGCAACAGGGCAGTGGTAACCGTACGCTATGTATTTGTCGCTGATCCACCGTTCCCACATGCGAGTAAGTCGTTATGGTACATTATTTGATACATGAGTTCAATGATCTTAAGATTAAGGCCCGGGATGTGACTGAAATGACCTCATCCCACTACCATTGTCTATTTAACAAGTATGCTGGTACCAGTGGAGGAGATGTATACTAAGCCATTTTAGTGATAGCATATTTTTTTTATTGGGGGTATTTTCGTTTTTCAGTAAGGTTTAGATGTTGATTGTGCTGTGTGTTACCTTAGTTACAGCATATATACTGCTGAAATGGCAAGTCAGTGTGTGTCTATGTATGTGTATTGCTTACATCTACCAGAGAATTAGGAACACTTTTCTTTTAATAAAATCAGGGCTTGGTACTGGTTTTATGTATTTAATGAGGGATTCATAAATAGCTTTGGTTGGATGAGTATAGCTCTAGCCCCCTAATATGTTTGGAGTTTTGTATATGATGGTACCCATAATTTGGTTCTTTGTGTGGGCATATGCATCTATAATATCAATCATGGGGAAATGGAAGGTGCTTGCTGTCTTAATTCTGACAAGTCATGAGGATGTTGCGTTGTGTATTTAATAAATACCCTCTTTATTGATAATGAGAAATGTGCATGCTGTTTAGAATGCTATGGCAGTAGTTGGACCTAGGTGCACAATTGCCTTAGCACTCTAAACTACTTCTTAACAATATTTATTGTCGTAACATTTAATTATGATCCCTGGGTTCTGGTAATGCCCTGTGAATATCTAAAATACTTGTTCTTAAAAACAGTGTTCTGCTATTACTGTGATTTTTAAATTTTATTCTAGTATTAGTTTTAAGTGGTTACAATGAAGGAGATTTAAGAATAGTGTAGAGGTAGGAAATAGCTAGAAACATCGTGAGGCATTTTGGGTTACACACTGGATGCATCCATTTTGAAGCATATGGAAGACTGCTTTAATGAATCCAGTGTGTAACTAGCCTTTTGGTTCCTGCCCGAGGTGGTGGTTGGGGGCATAACTTTGTTTTGAAACTGCAAGGATTACACCCAAAGTTAAGAAGGGCATAGAATGGATAGGCTCAGCGGGGACTTTGACTATGAGTGTGTCTGTGGTTCACAGTGTAGGCTACAGGTGGAAGGCAGCTACTAGTACTAAAGCCTGTGCAAAAAAAAAAAAAAATTAAAAAAAAAGGATCTCTCTGCAGGTACTGTTCAACTGGCAAGTAATGCTTTGCCTGACCCACAGGCAGAACCAAGTGGTGGGTGTCTGGTGTTGAGTAATACCATAAGTGGGAAGGATGGAAGTGACAAGAAGGATGGGTGAACTCAGAAATGCAAACAGAAGAAGAAGCATTGCAAGAAACGCAAGAGGGACAACAGGGATGAAGGTAAGTTTGAGTTTAATGATGATCAAATGTTTTTACAGTGGTTGCAAACCCAAGGATTTTTTCAGGAGGATGAGTACAGGGTTCAACCAAATGTAAGGAAGGAAGGAAGGAAATGTATTAAGTTCATGCAGGCAAGACGGGTTAGGCAAAGACAGGTTCAGTAACGTTAATGGCACAGTGCAAGATGTTCAAGTTGGGGGTCCAAGGGGGGATGCAACGGCAATGAATATAGCATTTCAAGACAAGGGTCAGATTTTTGATTAGATTGGGTTGCTAATAGCACAACTCAGGGGTGATCAAGAAGGGAACAGGGTAGGGGAGCAAGAATCAGTTGAGAGGGCATCAGTTGAAAGAGAATAAGTGGACAGGGGTCAAGAGAAGTACTACAGGGCAGTCTCGTTAGACTTACCCTTGGGCTTTCACTTGAGCAACAAAGTAAAAGAACAAATTGCAAGCAGAGAGTATGTGGACATATTTTTGCTGTTGCACAGGGACATATTTTTGCTGTTGCACAGGGACATATTTTTGCTGTTGCACAGGGAAGAGGAGGTAAAGGAGAAGGATAAAGAGGGAAAGACAGGGTACCTAGGTGACAAAAGGAGGGAACTGGCAGTAAGAAGGACATGGAAGAACTGGCTGATTGTTTTTTCTATTTATGCAGACATTTTAGGGGAAAGTAGCCCCAACAAAGCAAAATGCATGCGGATACATTTTAATAGAGTAACCACTATGTGTTTTGCACAAGGGGGGCAGAAGTGGCTACAGTATGATGAGGATTATAGGAGAAGGAGGCAAGCATACCCTGAAAAACCATGGTCTTGGATGGATTTGGGGCTACTATCAGTGGGAGTGGTAAGCACTAGGTAGCCTATCTACCACAAGAGGAGTAGTTTCTGGCCCAGAAATTGTAGTATATTGGCCGTTTGGGCAGTTTTTCCATCTCTTTCAACTTTATGGGTTAAACGCCTGCATTTCCGCTTTTCCCGCCTTTCCTGTAACTAGACTAGTCCAGGTACAAATTTGCAGTATCCAGGACTGTATGTAAGCTTTTGAGCCCACCAACCCTTTCTGTGTTGGAGGGAATCCTTCTAGCTTATCAGTAGGAGTGGTAAGCACTAGGTAGCCTATCTACCACAAGAGGAGTGGTTTCTGGTCCAGAAATTGTAGTTTATTGAGCGTTTGGGCAGTTTTTCCATCCCTTTCAACTTTCTGGTTTAAAAGCCCACGTTTGCACTTGTTTCCTACCGTCCCATAACTAGTGTAGTCCAGATACAGATTTGCTGTATCCAGGACTGTTTGTAAGCTTTTGAGCAGTGCCAACGTCTGCTCTTCAATTTTTCCCTTAGATCTACTAGTTCTCTCCTCTCCTGCACTTTTACTAGCTTATTAGTCTAGCACTTTACCAGACTTCTTGTAGCAATTATTGTAGTACACAAAAGTGCTACCAGCACAAACATTCTACAAGGAAACAGCTCTAGTATTTATTATTAAATCCCACCCCTCCAGGCATGTCTAAAGGTCAGTTCCCTGTGCATTCTCCTATCAACCTGGTGAACTTGGACATCCTCAGGCAATGTAACAACTGCCTCATGTACACTGACAACCCTCTCCTCTTACCTCCCAACACTCAGACTTGTGAGAGATGCTCTTATATATCCAAATTGGAAGCCACGCACTCTCCAGCCAAGACTGGAATAAGGTCTAGAGGAGAGGGTCAACATTTGCACCACACCACATGGAACACATAGCCTTTCAGAAGACACACCAGCACTGCCTTCACATAAAAACACAAACCACACACCCACCTTCGTGGAGGCTCTCAATAAAAATCTACCCAAACAGCAGAGACCTCCAAGGCAGAAATGCACCCAACCACCACAACACAACACTAATCATGAGACACATAACTCTCCTAAACAGCTTGCCACTCAACCAAAGTCCCTAAGGCAAAACAGCATGCCTAACACACTAGTCATAGGTGACTCGATAGTGAGGCACCCTGATGTCCCACTCACTAAGTTGAATAAGGAGAAAGTAACAGTCAGCTGCCTGCCAGGCACCAGGATCCGCCACATAATGCATGCACTCAGGTCCCTCAACAACAGGTACAAATATAACTCTGTCATTGTATATGTGGGTGTGAATGACCTGAGATGTACTTCCTTGGACTACATGAAAAGAGACATGGAGGAGCTCTCAGATTATGTAGGCGGGTATGACCCTAGCCCTGAGCAGCATCCTACCATCACCCAGAATGATACCACAGTACAAGCAGAAAATGATTGATTTCAGCAGTTGGTTTCTGGTGTCATTCTAAGCGGATCCAGTATCTGTCTGCCTGGGATGACATAATTGATAGACCTCGATGCTTTGCCAGAGATGGTCTGCATCTGTCACCCCCTGGGCTTCTGGATACTGGCCAGGGCTCTTGCCACCCCTATAGTGCCTTTTTTTAGGTGGTGTTCCAAAGACCAAATTACCACCATAACAGCTACAAACAAATGCAATCTGAAGGTCATGCTGCTCAACACTAGAAGTCTAAATCTCAAAATGCACTTGCTCAAAACACTCCTTAAAATGGAGAACATTGACATTTGTGGCATAACAGAGACCTGGTTCAAGGTAGCAGAAAGCACCCCTGCACTACCAGGCTATAACTCATTCCACACCTTTTGGCCCCAGAACTTGGACCGGAGCTCCAAAGACGGTGGTGTTTCCATATTCATAAAGGATGTGCACACCTCCAGACTAGTAGCCCAACATAACTCATCTGAGATACTTTGGGTGCAGCTAACATTGGGTAAGTCAGTGATTCAGGTCGTAGCCTGCTATAGGTCCCCAACCATGTCTCAAGACTCACACTCCACGTTCCTAAGCACGCTGGAGAATATTAGGGTCCAACCTAACACTCTCATACTGGGAAACTTCAACTACCCCTCCACTAACTGGGAAAACTACTCCTGTACCAATATACTTGCCCAACATTTTCTGGAATTCATTCATTCCAATGCCCGGGACCAGCTTGTTCTGATCCCCACTAGAGGTAGCAACATCCCTGACCTGGTTATTACTAACATGAGCAATCATTTTTCTACTCCAATAGTCAAGTCCTCCCTGGTTAGATCCGACCACAAACTAATCACCTTGGAAATCCACCACAAAAAACTTCTCCAAAGCTAACTTTGGGCTCCTAAAAACAGAGATGGCTAATTTCACAACACCCATGCAAATGGAGATCAGTTGCATGACCGCTGAGTCATAGACCAATGCACTGTACGAACACGTACACAAATGCATGGATCTCGCCATACCCAACAGAACCAAGATGCCCTCCTTTAAAAAAGGAAGCCAATCTGGTGGTCCCCTGCCACAAACAAACTGTACAACAGAAGGAGGAAACTGATGTGGAATAAGTTGAAGTCCCAAGACTGGAAAAACTCCATTATCAGCCTCAACAAAAAGCTGAGATCCCTCATCAAATCCTCTAAAGCTAGCTATGAAAACAGAATTGCAACAGATAGTAAAGAAAACCACAAGGCCTTCTATAGTTATGTAAAGAGTCTCCATGCCAATACCCAGATTTGCTCTGAGCTACTGCACAATGGTACCTCCTATACTGAGCCAACAGATATTGCCAATATACTGGCCGACAGATTCAATGTCAACTTTACCTCTCTTCCCCCCAAGGGACCAGTCACAATATGAGTAGATTGCCAGGCACCCAGTATTACTGCTGCACAGGTTAAAACAGCACTGTCCAAGGCCAAGAATACAGCTTCTATGGGACCTAACAATATCCCTGGCTGTGTTCTACATGAACTACAGAGTGAACTGGCACATCACCTGTGTGCCCTGTTCAATCACAGCCTCACCTCAGGCTTTGTCCCTACCAAATGGCGCACTGCTACAGTCATCGCTCTCCACACAGGAGGAGTTACTACAGACCCTGGGAACTATCGTGCCATTTTTACTGACACTGAAGAAGGCTTATACCTGAAAGCTTTGTTTGTTTATTTATTAAAGTGAGTTTTTTCTTATTCGCATTGTCTTCTGGATACTTGAGTTGGTGAATAGAGAAGAAGATAGACCTTAAGGTTGAAGTTTTAGTCTTGAGGAACTGTAGCCCCATTAGCCTGAGTCTGATATGCAAAGCTATGGAACGCATCATCATGGACCTAATAAACAAGGATATAGGGAATCTCCAAACTCTAGATCCCACACAGTTTGGTTTTATGAAGGGAAGATCATGCCTGCTCAACTTGGTCGACTTCTTTGAGTCAGTCACCAGAGCTGTGGATGAAAGCAAGGTGGTTCATACAGCCTACCTTGATCTGGCCAAGGCCTTTGATACCATTCCCCACTCAGGAATCATAGAAAAACTCACTAAGCTAGGCATCAACTCCTATATCATTAGGTGCATTGCAAACTGGCTCACAGGCAGAACCCACAGTGTAAAAGTAGCTGACTTCAAGTCAGACTGCTGACCAGTCACGAGTGGAGTCCCACAGGGTTTGGTCCTGGGTCCTTTCCTGTTTGGTATCCACTTCTCTGAAGTCCAGGCCAACATGAAGGGACCCTGGCTGACAAAGCTCACAGATGATTGTAAGTTGGGAGCTATTATTAACTCCCTGAGTGATGTTGACATCCTACAGAAAGGCCTCACAGAGACCAACAACTGGTGTCAGAACCATGGCCTTAAGCTCAATGGCAAAAAATGTGTTGTCATTCCCTTTGGGAAAAACCCAATTACCATGAATTACCACATCGATGGTAGTCCACTCAACACAGAAGGCACTATAAGAGATCTGGGAACAAAGGTTGACAGCAACCTCTCTTTTGACCACCACATTGCCACTGTGGTCAGAAAGTTCTTCTATGTGGTACATCTCATTACTAAGGGTTTTGCATCCAGGAAGAAAGAGGTCATTGTCTCCCTCTACTCTTCCCTCATTAGGCCAATCATTGAGTACAATGCCCTGTCTGGCATGTACCTCACTAAACACCTGCAACAACTGGAGATGCCGCAAAAGTACCTCACAAAGAGGATCCTAGGCCTTAAATTTTTTGCCCTGTATGGACAGACTAAAAAAGCTCCAACTATTCTGTTTCATATCGCCTACTTAGAGGCAATCTCTGCTTGACTTACAAAGCCATGTCTGACCCAGCACTTTTAGAAATGCTACATCTAAAGAAATCCCAATCCTTCTGCACCACACGCTCCAGAGACCTCAACCTCATTACCGCAATCAACAGAACGTTCATAACCCAGAGACTGCCCATGCTATGGAACAGACTTCCCATACATGTCAAGCAGAGCACCTCACTGGCCCTCTTCAAGAGAAATCTTGATGCGTGGATGGGAAATAGAAAATTCACCCCAGGGATTACTCCAATGGCTTTACTTGACAGAGGCACTGGGAACTAAGGTCGGTGGCACAATGCCAGGGTAATCCTGTGGGCTAGGCTTGTAAAGGCGCCAGTGCCATTAGTCTTGTACACACCTATGAACCTATGTTGGTTAGACACCAGTGAGAGCGCACTGACAATGGACTGCTGGTTTCCATTAAACCATACAGGGAACACGCTTGGTTGATACGGAACATGACCCTAGACAGGTGCAACAGTATTGCAGTGGGCTAGGGTAGAAGGGGTGTCAGGGAAGTGCTATCAGTATTACTTCAGATACTGTGGGATGCAATTACAATGTAAATACCAGCACCAATGCATGTCATGCAGGAAGGCCAATCATCCAGCCAAGGCATGCTTTCGCCTTTCAGGTCAACAAGGAAGAAATACATTTGGACCACCATTTTTGCCACCACTTAAAGGGTACACAGGGCAATCTCCCAACTCCAGTAAGAGGGGAGGGTTCAAGGGAATGGCTCCAAATGTATCCAGATAGGGAGGCAGCAGCATTACTTGAGGAAAGCTTTACCATGGGTTTTAAGATTCCAGCAAAGGGCAAAAAACAAAGAATTAGAAGTCTGCAAAGGAGCATCCAGATATAGTGAGGAGGAAGCTAAACAACAAGCTAGAGGCAGGTAGATTAGCAGGCCCATTTCCTCATCCACCCAGAAAAGCTTTCAAGGTCTCTGCTATAGCTTTAGTACTCAAAAAAGAGTCCGGGGGATTTTCGGCTCATTCATCACTTGTCCTATCCAGAGGGGGATTCAGTGAATGACTAAATAAATGGTGTTGGAACATCGGTGCATTATGCTTCATTTGATTAAGCTGTTAGAAAGTTCAAGGTAAAGGAATTGGGGCCCTTTTTAGCACATTTTTACATTGGCTGTTCATAAGTAGGTTGGGTGAGGACAACGTGGTACATTATCTGGATTATCTTCTATTTGTAAGGAGCAAAGACATAGATGGACTACATGAAAAGAGACATGGAGGAGCTGTCTGATATTGTAGCTCAGGCAGGTATGACCTGAGCCCTGAGTAGCATCCTACCATCACCTAGAAGAATACCACAGTACATTTATTACTGCTTGGTCGTAGCCTGATTAAATTGTAACTGTTATTCTAAGTCTTTCAGTTTAAGCACTTGGGCTTCATACAGGCTGTTTTACATTAAGAAGGTTTGTGGTCTGCACTGTTGTGGCAGGACAGGTAGCTTACATCCTTCTAAGCTGGGAATTGCTGATTGAAGGCCCAGTGTCTGCTATTCTAAAAGTGTATTAGTTCTGGCTTAGGCACTTGGGCTTCAGGCCAGAGATTCTACATTAAGAAGGTTTATGGTCTGCACTCTTGTGGGAGGAGAGGCTGGATTCTGCCCTTCTGAGCTGGGAATTTCTGGTCACAGGCTTATTGTGACTGTTATTTGAACTGTTTCTTCCTGAAATTGGTGCACCTTGTTGTTGTAGCATAGACCAGATTCAGGCCTGCTGAATCTAGCTTTGTTTGTATAACTTGAGCACTGATCTAGGCTATCTTTTTTTTGGAGAAGGTTCCCCTGCATCCTAGTAAGCAGGGGTGTGCAGTTAGAACTTCACTGATTGAAGACTGCTGGAATAGGGCTCAGTTTTGAGCTTTTTTCTGGTTAATTGGGTAACGTGTTTAAATCAGTTTGTTTTCTATTGTTTTATATGGGTATGTAGATATATATATATATACATATATATATATATATATATATATATATATATATATATATATATATATATATATGAAATTACACTTTATTCATCTGCTTTTACTGTATTTGTGTTTCTTACTACTTTATTACTGGGGTCATTGACTACAACTCTGATCTGCGATATATAACAGTAAGTATCCTTTTCTGTGCTTTTAAACTGTTTTTTTTTTAGTGTATCTGCTTTATATTCTGAAAAAATATATATATATATATATATATATATATATATATATACTTGCTTCTTGCCTTTCTAAGCTAGTATAGTCCAGTTTTCAAGTTAGTGCTGAATTCAGGGCTGTGTTACAAATCTCTGTGTTTGCCCATACCTTACTTGGATAGAAGGAAGTTTCTCTGTTCACCTGTGAGAGTGGGAAGCTTTGAGCAGCCTATCTGTCCCTGGAGGAGTGGTTTCAGTCCAGAAATTAGTAGTTTATTTGCCATTTTGGGCTAATTTCTATCTCTTTAATTTCCCTGCTATAAATACCATATTTGCCCGGTTTTGCGCGCCAGGCAGCACCAGTTAGCTAGAGTAAAACTATTCCCGGCTCCACAAAGTGTCCTCTTCAATTTTTCCCTTGGAACTAGACAAACATTCAACTTAAGCACTCAAGCCATTCATTTCTCAGCCCGGCACTTGCTCAAAACTTATAGCAAGCACTTATAAACCCTAGCACTAGACCCTCCTGTACTGTACAGTAGGACAAGGCTCTCTATTCGACCTTACCAGACATCCAGCTCACTGTGTCTATCCAGGCATGTCCAAAGGGCAGTTTCAGGTGTACTCTCCAGTCCAACTGGTGAATCTGGGCATTTTGAGGCAATGTTACAACTGCCTCATGTACACAGACAACCCCCTCCTCCTACCACCAAACACTAATACATGCGAGAGATGCAGTTATACAGCCAAACTAGAGGCTAAGCTCTCTCAACCAAAGACTGGATCAGACAGTCAAGAGCAGAAGGGAAATACTTGCATCACACCACCAGTCTTACATAGACCCATTAAACCAGCACTGGCAAAAAACACACATAAATACAGAAACAGAAACCTGGTTTAAGGCTCCAGAGAGCACCCCAGCACTACCAGGCTACAACTCATACCATACATTTCGGCCACAGAACCCAAACCGAAATACAAAGGCGGGGGCATATCCATATTCATCAAGGATACCCACACCTCCAAGTTAGTGGCACAGCACAATGCTTCAGAGATCATCCACGTGCAACTAACAATGGGCAAAACTGCAATTCAAATTGTAGCTTGCTACAGATCACCCACCATGTCCCAGGACCCTCATTCCGTATTTCTGGAAACACTGGGAAACATAAAGGTCCTACAAAACACCCTAATATTGGGTGATTTCAATTACCCAAACATTAACTGGGAGAACTACTCAAGTACTAACTCCCTTGCCCAACTTTTCCTAGAATTTATAAACTCAAATGCCCTGGTTCAACTGGTCAACACTCATAACATATTGGACCTGGTCATCACCAACATGGGCTACTGGTGTTCCACACCAGAGGTCAACCCCTCGCTGGTTAGATCTGACCATAAACAAATCACTTTGGATATCCATACTCTGCCCCCACCCCCGGACAAGAAAGCCACCGTGAAAAACTTTTCAAAAGCAAACTTCACGTTACTTAAGACCGAGTTGGAAAGTTTCAAAGCCCCCATGCTGAAGGATAACATTGTCCAAGCTGCAAAATCCTTTACTAATGCATTCTATGGGCAGCTACAAGAATGCATGGATCGTGCCAGCCCAAGCAAAACCAAGACTCACTCCTCCAAGAAAAGGAATCCAGTCTGGTGGACTCCTGCCATAAACAAGCTATACAATAGAAGGAGGAAACTAGTACAGAAAAGAGTAAAATCCCAAAAAGGGAAGACATCCCTGATCAGTATTAGCAAGAAACTACGATCCCTCATAAAATCATCCAAGGCGAGCTTTGAAAGAAAAATTGCCAAGGACTCCAAAGATCACCACAAGGCATTCTTTAGCTATGTCAAAAATCTAAGTGGCAATGCTCAGATCTGCTCAGAGTTAGTGCAGAATGGCACAAAATACACTGAACCAACCGATATTGTGAACATCCTGGCAGACAAGTTTAGCACAAACCTCACCCCCCTCTCACCCCCAAAAAGGCCCATAACCATACCAGAAGAATGTAGAGTCCCTGAAATCACAGACACTCAGGTTAAAACAGCCCTCTCCAAAGCCAAAAACACAGCATCAATGGGACCAGACAGTGTCCCAGGCTTCGTCTTACATGAGCTCAAAGACAAACTAACCCCTCACCTAAACACACTGTTCAAACTCAGCCTCTCCACAGGCTACATACCCAGAGAGTGGCGCACAGCAATGGTTATTCCACTCCACAAAGATGGAGCCACAAGAGACCCTGGGAACTATTGATCTATAAGCCTGACTAGCTTGGTCTGCAAGGCTATGGAGCGCATCATCATGGAACTCATTAACAGAGACATTGGGAACCTCCAAACATTGGACCCTACCCAGTTTGGCTTTGTTAAGGGCAGATCATGCCTCCTAAACCTGGTGGATGTCTTTGAGACAGTTAGCAAGGCTATATATGAGGGAAAGGTGGTACACACAGCCTACCTTGACCTCGCTAAGGCCTTTGACACCATTTCCCATTTTGGTATTATAGACAAACTCACCAGCCTGAACATAAACCCCTACGTCACAAGATGGGTTGCCAACTGGCTCATGGACAGAACCCTCATGGTGAGAGTTGCAGGAGCTAGGTCTGACTCTGAACCAGTTACAAGTGGCGTTCCCCAGGGCTCAGTCCTAGGACCCCTCCTGTTCAGCATATACTTCTCAGAGGTACAGGCAAGCACAGGAGGACTATGGCTGACCAAGTTCGCAGATGACTGAAAACTAGAGGCTATAATTGACTCTCCGGCTGACACAGACATCCTCCAAAAGGGTCTCACTGAGACGGATACCTGGTGTCAAAATCATGGCCTCAAGCTAAATGCCAAAAAGTGCATAGTCATCCCCTTTGGAAAAAACAAAGTACCCACAAACTACCACATAGGTTGTAGTCCCCTAAATACGGAAGACATAATAAGGGATCTGGGGACCCAAGTAGATAGTAATCTCACCTTTGATAATCACATTGCCAAAGTGGTTATAAAATCCTTCTATGTGGCCCACCTAATCACAAAAGGGTTCACATCCAGATCAAAAGAGGTCATTGTGCCCATCTACTCATCACTCATCAGACCCATCTTAGAGTACAACGCCCCATTTGAGATGTACATTACAAGACACCTGCAACAGCTGGAAAGACCACAGAAGTACCTCACAGAGAAGATCAATGGCCTCAAACAGATGCCTTATGCAGTTCGACTGAAGAAACTCCAGTTGTACTCGGTTGCATACCGCCTACTCAGAGGTGATCTCTGCCTGACATACAAGGCCATGTCCAACCCAGAATTGATGAACATGCTCCACCTAAAGAAAACCTTATCCCCTCAAGCCACACGCTCTAGGGATCTAAACCTCATCACAACAATAAATAGGACATGCTGAAGGGATAGATTCCTGTCCCAGAGACTTCCCATGCTTTGGAACAAGATCCCAATCTACATTAGGCAGAGCTCCTCACTAACACTCTTCAAACGAAACCTTGATGAGTGGATGGGAAACAGAAAGTTTACCTCGGGGATCACTTCAGTGGCTCTGCTGGACAGAGGCACAGGGAACTAATCTAAGGGGGTGGAGAAAGCCAACACATTCTGGCTAGGCTTATAAATGCCTTGGGGCCTATGAACCTATGAACAAGGACAAAATGATTGACTTCAACAATTGTCTAAGCTTCTGGTGTCATTCTAAGGGGATCCAGTATCTGTCTGCCTGGGATGACATGATCGACAGAGCGCAATGCTTTGCCAGAGATAGCCTGCACCTGTCGCCCTTGGGATTCTGGATACTGGCTAAGGCTCTTGTCACCCCTATAGTGCCTTTTTTAGGCAAGGTTCAAATGACAAATTCACCACTGTAACAGGTACAAGCAAGCAAAATCTGAGGGTAATGCACTCAGTGCTAGGAGTCTAATCCTCAAAATGCACTCACTCGAGGCCCTTCTTTAAATGGAGAACATTGGCATCTGTGCAGTGACATAGACCTGGTTCAAGGCTCCAGAGGGCACCCCTGCATTACCAGGCTATAATTCATACCACACCTTTTGGCCAACTAACCTGGACCAAAACACTAAAGGCGGGGGTGTGTCCATATTCATTAAAGATATCCACACCTCCAGGCTAGTTGCTCAGCATAATGCATCCGAGATTATCCAAGTGCAACTAACTCTGGGCAAGACTGCAATTCAAATTGTACCTTGCTACAGATACCCCACCATGCCCCAGGATTCCTACTCCCTATTTTTTGATACACTGGAAAATATTAGTGTACAACCTAACACCATAATAATGGGTGATTTCAACTACCCCACCATTAACTGGGAAAACTACTCATGTACCAACTCTTTTCCTCAACGTTTTCTGGAATTCATAAATTCCAGTGCCTTGGATCAACTTATCCATACCCCCCAACCAGAGGCAGCAATATCCTAGACCTGGTCATTACCAACATGGGCAACCAGTGTTCCACACCAGAGGTCAATTCCTCGTTGGTCAGATCCGACTACAAGCTAATCACCCTAGACATCCACATCCCTCCCCCACCCCCCATTAGGGAAACACTGTAAAAAATTTTTCCAAAGCCAACTTCATGCTTCTTAAGACAGAAGTGGCAAACATCATGACACCCATGCAGATGGATAATAGAGGTATGACTGCTGTATCCTACACAAATGCACTTTATAAGCACTTACATGAGTGCATGGGTCGTGCAATCCCCAACAGAACCAAGATGCTATCCTTCAAAAAAAAGGAAGCAAATCTGGTGGTCCCCTGCCATAAACAAACTCAACAACAGAAGAAAGAACTGTTGTAAAAAAGAGTAAAATCCCATGATTGGAGGAACTCCCTGGTCAGCCTCAGTAAGAAGCTGAGATCCCTCATAAAGTCCTCCAAAGCTAGTTATGAAAACAAAATCACCACTGATTCTAAAGACAACCACAAAGCATTCTATAGCTATGTCAAGAATCTCAATGGCAACACTCAGATCTGCTCTGAGTTACAGCACAATGGCACTAAATATACAGAACCAACTGATATTACCAACATCCTGGTAGATAGGTTCAGTGCTAACTCCCCCCCCTCTCACCCCCTAAAAGTCCCATCTCTATACCAGAAGAATGCAAAGTTCCTGTAATCACGGCTGCACAGGTAAAAATCACACTCTCCATAGCCAAGAACATAGCATCCATGGGACTTGACAACATCCCAGGCTGCATTCTACATGAACTACAGAATGAACTAGCACCCCACCTAAGTACCATGTTCAATCATAGCTTTACCTCAGGCTTTGTGCCCACTGAATGTTGCACAGTGACTGTTATCCCACTCCACAAAGGGGGAGCCACCATGGACCCCGGGAACTACCGCCCCATTAGCCTGACGAGCATGGTCTGCAAGGCTGTGGAATGTATCATCATGGAACTTATAAACAATGACATTGGTAATCTCCAAACTCTGGACCCCACCCAGTTTTGGTTTGTAAAAGCAGATCATATCTCCTAAACCTGATTGGCTTCTTTGAAGTGGTCACCAAAGCCGTAGATAAGGGTAAGGTGGCTCACACATCCTATCTAGATCTCGCCAAGGCTTTTGACAGCATCCCTCACTCTGGAATTATAGATAAACTCACTAAACTAGGTATAAATCCCTATGTCACAAGATGGGTTGCCAACTGGCTCAATGACAGAACCCACACTGTGAAAGTAACAGACTCCAAATCCGACTTCAGACCAGTGACAAGTGGAGTACCACAGGGTTCAGTCCTGGGTCGTCTCCTGTTTGGTATCTACTTCTCTGAAGTACAGGCTAACACAGAAGATCTTTGGCTAATGAAGTTCACAGATGACTGCAAACTAGGAGCCATAATTGAAACTCCTAACGATGTGGACATCCTACAAAAGCGTCTCACTGAGACAGATGCCTGGTGTCAAAGCCATGGCCTCAAACTTAATGCCAAAAAGTGCATTGTCATCCCTTTTGGTAAAAACTCTGTACCCATGAACTACCACGTAGGTGGTAGTCTACTTAACACTGAAAGTGTGATAAGAGACCTTGGGACACAGGTGAACAATAGTCTCTCCTTTGATAAACACATTGCCACAGTAGTCAGGAAATCCTTCTACGTGGCACACCTCATCACAAAAGGTTTCTCATTCAGGAAAAAAGAGGTCATTGTTCCCCTCTACTCATCACTCATTAGACCCATTATAGAATACAGTGCCCTTTTGGTATGTACCTCACAAGACATCTACAACAACTGGAAAGACCACAGAAATACCTCACAAAGAGGATTACCAGCCTCAAACAGATGCCCTACACAGACCGTCTCAAAAAATTCCAGCTTTACTCCATTGCATATCGTCTACTCAGAGGCAATCTCTGCCTAACATACAAAGCTATTGTTGTTTTCTGTCAAATTAGTGGCAAATTGTTAAAGACTGAAGTTAGAAAATGACAGTCATTTGAGTTTCAGACTTCATACCCATCAGAAAATTCATGCTAATGCAAAACCTGTTATTCTATCAACTTTCTAAGCTTGTAAGAGCAAAATTTAATGATTGTCCCTATTTTTGGGCCTTTGTCCCACTTTTACTTTTGGCTTTGTCCTAATTTCATGCTCTAAGAGGTTGAGAGGTATGTCTGAGTACATATCTTGTAAGTGCAGTATAGCAAAAAAAAAATCACTTCTTTGCAGCAAGAGTTTAAAGTGTTGTCATTTTGGTAGCTTTGTTGCAGTAAAGCAGACTGAAATTAACACTTGTCAGACGAGATTGTTGAGTGTACTGATTGTTAGATTTTATGAATATTAGTCTGAAATTAATTATGTTGTAAATATGCTGAAAGAAAAGGCTTGCTTAAATGCAGAAACAGAGTTTAGTAATATGTGATCAGCAGTCATACTAAATGACCATGGCTTGGAAAAGGAATCTGCTGAATAGACATTTTTCCCTTACAGACTCAAACAGGATGTATGCAAGAGCAAAAATACAAAATCTGCTTTTAAAGAATGGACATTTTTCCCTTACAAACTCAAACAGGATGTATGCAAGAACAAAAATGCAAAATCTGCTTTTAAAGAACACTGACATGCTTTTCTGCATATAAAAAATGGACACAATATGTTTCCTAAAACAACAGGATATGTTTATGCGACTGTGACAATGTGTTTTCTCAAAAATATGTTTTCTGCATGAAAAACAGGATATGGCACAAGAACAGATGTTTTTATACAAAGATCCAAATAAAATACAGGATGTTCACACTGTCAGAAAAGCTGATCTCTGACAATGTGTTTTCTCAAAAATATGTTTTTCTACATGGACATCAGGACACTGTTACAGGATATTCACACTGTCAGAAAAGCTGGTCTCTTACAAGACATTGTTAAACAAGGAAGCTTAGTATTGTTTCTACAGGATAAGCAATTCTCCAAAATAGAATACAGAACAATGTGTTTCCTCAAAAATATGTTTATGCATGACTAAAAAGTGTATATAAAGAGCTGTATAAATCCAGCTATGTTAGAGGTATGGTAGGGACACAAGTCCTAAGGTAAATGTTATATCTCTCACATCATCTGTACTATATGAGAAGTAAAGTTGGAACAGTACTTTAAGCCTGCAATGTGTTTCCGTTTGGTTTATTATAAAAAGTTATTTGTTACTGCTCTCTAAAGTTGATGCTGCAAAGTATATTATCTCATCGCCAAAAAATGTATAGTCATACCCTTCGGGAAAAACAAGGTAACCCCAAGCTACCATATAGGTGGCAATCCACTAAGCACAGAAGAGGTCATCAGGGACCTGGGGACCCAGGTTGACAGTGGCCTTTCTTTTGACACTCACATTGCTAAAATGGTTAGAAAGACCTTCTACATTGCCCACCTGATCATGAAGGGATTCACATCCAGATCTAGTGAGGTCATTGTTCCCCTGTACTCTTCACTTATCAGACCAATGATCGAGTACAATGCCCCATTCGGGATGTATCTCACCCGACATCTGCAGCAATTGGAGAGACCCCAAAAGTTCCTCACCAAAAGGATAAAGGGACTCCAAAATCTGTCATATGCTGCCAGATTGAAGAAACTCCAGCTCTGTTCAGTCGCATACCGTCTGCTCAGAGGTGACATGTGCCTGACAAACAAGGCCATGTCCAACCCAGAATTAATGAACATGCTCCACCTCAAAAAATCCAAATCCACCAAAACCACTAGAGCAAGCGACTTAAACCTTAGCACGGATATAAATAGGACATGCTGGAGGGATAGATTTATCACTCAGAGACTCCCTATGCTGTGGAATAAAATCCCGGTCCATGTGAGGCAGAGCACCTCGCTAACTCTGTTCAAGAGAAATCTAGACCTGTGGATGGGAGATCGTAGGTTTACCCCGGGAATCATATCTGTGTCATTGCTGGACAGAGGCACAACAAACTAATGGGCACAGTATTTTTTCATATAAGGGGTGGCGTAAGCCACAAAAATTTGGGCTAGGCTTATAAATGCCTTAGGGCAGATAGCCTAGTATAAACCTATGAACCTATGAACCTATAATCAGTGTATATTCTGCAAGTTTCTGTATGCAACAGACTGTGAATGCAAATATAACTAGACTTTGAATTTTAGCAGAATCCAGCCAGCAAGATTGAGTGTCTTAAGAACACTTCAGATCCATCCAGGCAAGAAGCAGGAAGCAAGTAAATCTCAAAATATTTTTTCAATGGCGAGGCAGCTGAGTGACTAGCTCCATATAATTTTTTCAATGGCAAGCTAGCCTGCATTTGAACCTACAATCTGCATTCAAACACAGGAGGAGTGATGGTAAGCTCTGCAGAGGGTCACTTCAGTCAAATTGCAGTAACTAACATTTGTGCATATGTGTAAATCCTAAATAGAAGTATTCCAGTTTATGCAGCTTGCAGTAGTAAAGTTTTTTAGACGTCTACAATCCGGAGTGAGACTAGTTCAAGAAATTCGCAGTGCCATAAATTCTTCAAGAAAAGGGGGATATCCACTAGCCCAATAGTTCACTGCCTGTTGTGCTTTCCCAGCTTCTCAAGTGACTTTGAAAAATTTCCAGCCATCTGCAACAACAGCCTGATCACCTGTTTTCTTGCTCACTGGTAAGACTTTTTTTCTACGTCACATTTTTTAGTATGGTTGCTATTCGACAGCTTGGATATTAGATAGTCTGGATATTAGATTCGACAGTATGGATATTTTCATGCATAATTTAAGCAAATGTAAAAAATTGCTATGTTGGTATACACAGCACATTAGTAAATGTAAAACCTTATTAGGGCAGGTTGATAGTAAGGCATTATGCAAATGTATTACAATATTTGACTGGTATCTCAAAGAAAACCATGTGGAATATGATAAATGTTTATTGTGTGATTCAAAAAAACTGCATTTTGTGTATTATGCCATAAAAAAATGTTACATCATATTGCGAAAAAAATAGACTGTAAAGACAGATCTGAAGAATTAACTAAGGGTAAAGTGTTTCCATTACATTCTGATGTTGAACAGTTATGTCCTGTCACCACATGTGAGTCAAATCAGTTACTGATAGAACCCCTAGTACATTTTGTTACAAAGGAATGTAATAAACTTCTAAAAGACAGACACAATGAGTTCAGGAAGCTTAGACAAGTTATACATACATCTTTTCAAAAGTGCATAGGAGTTTCAAATTCAGCAGAACAGCTTACTAAAGAATGTCAGAAAAACCATGTAACATTACTGGAAATTCAACAGCAGTTGCAGGATAAAGGAAATAAATTAGCTGAACTGACAGAGACTGGGAACTTCCTGCATACACAGCTAATCTGTGCAAAAGAAATATATTTTATAATATGTTTATGTTTTGAAAATGGTTAAACATACATGGTAGGATGGTAGGATCATTCTTAAATGTTTTACTTTCATTCAGTTAAAGCAAGACATCTATCAGTACTACAGTAAAGTAAAGCATATGAATGCCATTCATTAGCATAGTCATAAGGTAAACAAAACTGTTCTAGTGTATAAATTAAATAAAAATAGATGAGTAAAAATTTAAAGTCACAAGACATGACATGCTTGTATAAAGATATACATATACATATACAAGACAGACATGCATGTGTGTTCTTTTCATCTAGAGTACATCTGTTACAATACACAAGAATAACAGGCAGACAACAACAAATATAAATAATATAAATATAAATGTGTTGGTTAAACTAATATCTATTTTGTTTTTTACAATTTGTTTATAATTATATAGTAACACCAAACAGTTAAAGTTCTGAATTTTAAAAAGAAAATCACAGATGGTATTATTCAAACAGTTTTTGTAAAATTAATGGCAGGACAGTTAAATAGTTAAATAAATAAATAATAAAATAAAAAATACTGAAATCCATGTAAGGTAATTGTAAAATAATGTCTATTTATGTTGTATAAATGCATAGTTATGCAAATCACAATCACATTAAAGGAAAAATGCCAAAAGAATTAACTATAGTTTACAGAGTATGAAATGTGAGCTCTGACCTTCGTAGACTAGATGAATAGTTACAGGTAATGCTGGAAAGATAAGATAAACAACAGGACTGATTGCCAGGCAAGTAGCTTGAGTTTTTCTAAAGCATCATTGTTATTAAAACATAATTGTTAAAATATTTACAGGCAACACTATTTAGTAATTGTAATGAAATGTCACAATTGTGCATAGATGTCACTGATAATCTGTTTGCAAGTAAATGTTAAAAGGACAAAAAAAACCTCAGTTGTATCAAGTACAGCCAGCAAATGGGCTATAGTATATATACAGTTCAAATCAATTGTGCAGGAGGGTGTAAATGCCTACTAGTGGTAGTAAACAGCAAAAGCTTTATAAAAAAATATCAAATCAGACAAAAGTTCATAATTTAATAAAATAAATGTATAACCATAGTGTTCGGCTGACATACATTCTATTCTTACAGCATAGGGCAGGAAAACAGTGCTGAAGTACTACAGGGGGAGGGGCACTTTCTCAGTTTTACACTAACTGTATAAGCAGTACTGCACAAGGGTCTGAAATAAAGCTACAGAAAAAATAAACAAGGGTCTGAAATAAAGCTACAGAAAAAAATAAACAACAAGGGTCTGAAATAAAGCTACAGAAAAATAAACAAGGGTCTGAAATAAAGCTACAGAAAAAATAAACAACAAGGGTCTAAAATAAAGCTAGAGGAAAAAATATCTCATTCCTTCTTGACGATACTCTTTTAGGGAGAGGGAAAAACAGGTATTAGTGTATTAGAAATACTGGTAAACTGGATTAAACCTGACAGGATAAGATATTTTACAAGTTGTTAATAGCTATCATAATGGTTATTATTGTATTGTTTAGTATTAAATTGTATTTACACCCTGTTAAACTGTAAAGCTATACAAGAGATGGTTTAAAAAACAAGACATGGCTTAAAATTGATTACAGCTATACAAAAGAGAGTAAAGATATGTAAAAAAAATTGAACAAGATTGGTCACTATTTTTAATATGTTTTTGGCAAAACAATGTTGGTATAAAAAGCATGAATATTTTTAATAATTGTTGAGTATGTAGTTTAAAATAACAGGACATATGAATTTGGTATCAATTCCACTAGATATTTCTAAAGAGACAAACATTTTCCAAGATTTTGCTTAATAATAATGTTATTAAATTTGTAAGATTAGACTAAATGTACTTTATAGTCTTTGTATGTACAAATGTAGAAAATTTCAGTACAAATGATAGCCTTTGTATGTACAAATGCAGAAAAATTCAGTACAAATGAAATTAATGTCTAGTAATGAATATGTGTGAAAAAATATTTAAATAAAAAATGGGTCCAGGGTACCTACTAGATTGAAATGCATGAACAGCAAACAGTCTATGTAAATACATACTGTACAGGATACATCGTAATAAGTTCAAAAGTAATTTGCCAAGTTGTAATATCACTGGTTTTACCCCAGTAAAATAATTGCTTTCAAATATTTATTATCTAAGCCCAGTTCAGTATTTTACCAAGATGTTAATAAGCAGTTCAGAGACATGAACACAATGTTATGGTTAAAATGACATTGAAATTGTGTGTTTTCAGTAGTGTATAAATGCTTGCAGTAGCACATGGTTACTGTCTCTTATAGTTAATTCAACAGTTGCAAAGAGTTAATGAAACAATCCTAAGTCATAAATTAAATTCTGTGATTGCAAAAGAATAAATTGATCAAGTTAATCTAAAGCAGACACAGCTCATAACTGATAAAATATTTTCACAGAATGGTCTGCAAAAGAAAAAGTTGTTAAATACATTCAGTTTGGTAGTAATACTTTAATATCATTGTATTAACTATGTAAAATTGCATTTTGATTTGTTGTATCAAACTAAAGGTTTGTTTCTTGTGTTTTCTATATAAAATGTTTTGAGTATGTTTAAAAACAGAGGGAATTGTTAGATTTTATGAATATTAGTCTGAAATTAATTATGTTGTAAATATGCTGAAAGAAAAGGCTTGCTTAAATGCAGAAACAGAGATTAGTAATATGTGATCAGCAGTCATACTAAATGACCCTGGCTTGGAAAAGGAATCTGCTGAATGGACATTTTTCCCTTACAGACTCAAACAGGATGTATGCAAGAGCAAAAATACAAAATCTGCTTTTAAAGAATGGACATTTTTCCCTTACAGACTCAAACAGGATGTATGCAAGAACAAAAATGCAAAATCTGCTTTTAAAGAACACTGACATGCTTTTCTGCATATAAAAAATGGACACAATATGTTTCCTAAAACAACAGGATATGTTTATGACACTGTGACAATGTGTTTTCTCAAAAATATGTTTTTCTGCATGAAAAACAGGATATGGCACAAGAACAGATTTTTTTTATACAAAGATCCAAATAAAATACAGGATGCTCACACTGTCAGAAAAGCTGATCTCTGACAATGTGTTTTCTCAAAAATATGTTTTTCTACATGGACATCAGGACACTGTTACAGGATATTCACACTGTCAGAAAAGCTGGTCTCTTACAAGACATTGTTAAACAAGGAAGCTTAGTATTGTTTCTACAGGATAAGCAATTCTCCAAAATAGAATACAGAACAATGTGTTTCCTCAAAAATAAGTTTATGCATGACTAAAAAGTGTATATAAAGAGCTGTACAAATCCAGCTATGTTAGAGGTATGGTAGGGACACAAGTCCTAAGGTAAATGTTATATCTCTCACATCATCTGTACTATATGAGAAGTAAAGTTGGAACAGTACTTTAAGCCTGCAACGTGTTTCCGTTTGGTTTATTATAAAAAGTTATTTGTTACTGCTCTCTAAAGTTGATGCTGCAAAGTATATTCTCTCATCAGTGTATATTCTGCAAGTTTCTGTATGCAACAGACTGTGAATGCAAATATAACTAGACTTTGAATTTTAGCAGAATCCAGCCAGCAAGACTGAGTGTCTTAAGAACACTTCAGATCCATCCAGACAAGAAGCAAGAAGCAAGTAAATCTCAAAATATTTTTTCACTGATAAGGGACTGAAACACTATGGTTGGAGCCAGAAATGGAGGGAGAAAGAGTAAAAATCACAAAACTCATCACAGTCTGTAGAAAGGAAAATTGTATTCTGATACCTGTTAAAAAAAGAGACAATGGCTGTTAAACAACTGAGTAAAAAACAAACATCTGAGTTCTTTCAGTAGTGTTTTCCAGGGGTGCTAAGCTAAGCAGTTATAGAAAAAGAGAAAACTGACTTTACACCAGCTTACATAAGGCATTAACAATCATTTCCTCGAACTTTGTACTCAGTCTGAACAAAAATGCTGCCCACAGTATACCTAGAAAGAATGATTCACAGAAGTAGTTGTCCAGGCCTATGGTGGTCTGGCCTGCCACTGGTAAGCCATTATCTGTGGAACAGGCCAGGGTAGGTTCATACTATTAAGCTGCACATGCACTGCTGAGTCAGGAATGATGTGGATAGGACTAAGCACATCACCCCCTACCTAGTCATTGTAAGTCAACTGTCTATGAAGATGGGTTAAGAAGGATAAGGGAGCAGCCTCCATGGGTCTGATACATTGGCCTGACCTCTAAAGGTTGACTCTTACCTCTAGGGGAGTGAATGAGGCAATCAGGCCTCAGAATAGGAATGACAGCAATAAAAGGTTTTCACCCAGTTTGGAAATGCCTAGCTCTGTGCCAGGAAAAGCAAATGAGCTAATAACACATATGTAGGCAAACTTCTGGAAACTCCCTGGGGATGGATAAAAGATATACAAGTAATTAAAAAATAAACAACTCAAACAGAATGATAAGACGATGAATAAAACAGCATCAGATAAACATTTTTGTTCTTATAACTCAAACAGAAGGCTAAGGCAATGAAAAAAATAGTTCCAAATAAACATTTAAGATATTCAGAACCATTGCTGTTGTAGCCAATTAACAACTGAGAGAGTTGAGAAGTGGAAAAGAAGAGAGTTAGGGTGCAGAATTAAAGACTGGGTAGACTGATGGAAAGGATCAGACTCCAAACCACTAAGTCAGAAAGATGATTTTATTTAATCAACAAGGGTGAGTGTTGCTTGCTTCAGTTAAAGGAACTGAGTTGCAGGGGGCACAGCCATTCTGAATTTCTGTACTTTGGCCAGTGTATTGGTGAGGTGAGCATCTAGCAAGAACCAAGAATAGAGTCAGCACAAGCCCCTCTCAGTGTAACACAAAGGATGGGAGGAGGCAGTAAGGGGCCAGAATGGGAGAGCAGCTCAGGTAGGAAAAGCCAAAAGTAGAGGTTAAAGAATAGGTAGAAGGATGCAAAGCTCAAGTGGAGAAGAGAGCACAGGAACATGTAGAACAAAGAAAGAAATGAGAATGTGAGTCCAGAAATCCTAGAAGAAAACCAGGAAGGGGAGCACAATACATACTTGTGGCAGTACAGAAGAGAAAAACACTTTATCTGAGTGGGTGGGGAGATCAACAATTGGAAGGAAAGGAGCCAACCAAGATAAAGAAGGTGGGAGGATGGCATAATGGTTAAGGTGTATACCTGCCAAACACAAGGTGCAGCATTTGATTCTCATGTGAGGTAAATGGCTAGGCTTAAAATGGCCCACAACGGCAATTAGCCTAGTACTAACCTATGAACAGATGTGGAAAAAGTAGATTTAATGCAAGGACCTCAGCATAAAAAAACTGCAAAATGGACTAGCACATATAATTACCCATTTTTTCCATGTTGGGGTGGTGCCCTCTAGATCCCACTCCATAGAAACTATGACTTTGTACACTACACTTGGCTAGTAAAGAGGTTGAAATTTGGGGGGGAGGGTGACAGTATAACAGAATAGAGATGAAGTATTTGTAGACTTAAAATATACTCAATATTCAGAATTAGTCCATATTTTTATTAAGATAGTAGATGACTTAGAATTTAAATTACTAATTGTAGGTATCTTTAACAACCTTCACTTAGAGTTTGGTATGCACAGAGTGAAAATAGCTTTTAATAAAACAAAGTGAGTGCACTTTCATAATGGATTGATTATATATAGTGAGGCAGCCATCTTTACTAATTCACAGATAACTAAGTAGTATTCTATAATTAAATATAATGGGATAAAAGGCATTCAAATTTGAAATATATTATGTAAGTAGGCTTGGACTTTTTGGTTGCTTTAGAATGAGGTAGATTAAAGCAAACAGATTAAAATATCAAGCAGAGAGATTAAAATATCAATTTATCTGTTTAAGAAATATACTTGGATTGTATACCAGGCGATGTATAACACATATGGTAGCAGCAGTAATAGTCTGGGTCATAAGTATAGTAGAAACAAGTTACTGAGGACCTAGGGAATGACTTCACTGAGATATTTATCAGCCAGATATCTCATGTGTTAGAAGGTAAGTCACTAAGGCCATAGACGAGGGAAAGGTGGTTCACACAGCCTACCTTGACCTTGCCAAGGCTTTCAACACCATTCCCCACTTGGGTATTACAGAAAAACTCACCAGCCTGAACATAAACCCCTACGTCACGAGATGGATTGCCAACTGGCTTACAGACAGAACTCACACGGTAAGAATAGTGGGCTCCAGGTCTGACTCTAAACCAGTCACAAGTGGTGTCCCGCAAGGCTCGGTCTTGGGACCCCTACTTTTAGGCATATACTTCTCAGAAGTACAGACAAACAGGAGGACTATGGCTAACCAAGTTTGCCAATGACTGCAAACTGGGAGCCATAATTGACTCTCCGACTGACACAGACATCCTCCAAAAGGGCCTTACTGAGACGGACACCTGGTGTCAAAGTCATGGCCTCAAAACTAAATGCCAAAAAATGCATAGTCATCCTGTTTGGGAAAAACAAAACACCCACGAATTACCACATAGGTGGCAGCCCCCTTAATACAGAAGAGGTAATAAGAGATCTGGGGACCCAGGTAGATAGTAATCTCTCCTTTGACAATCATATTGCCAAAGTAGTTAGGAAATCCTTCTATGTGGCCCATCTAATTACTAAAGGGTTCTCATCTAGAAATAAAGAGGTTATAGTGCCCCTCTATCGTCACTCATCAGACCCATCATAGAGTACAATGCCCTATTTGGGATGTACCTCACAAAACACTTCCAACAGCTGGAAAGACCACAAAAGTACCTTATCAAGAGGATTACTGGCCTCAAACATATGTCCTATGCAGCCTGACTGAAAAAACTCTGGCTGTACTCAATGGCATATCGCTTACTCAGAGGTGATCTCTGCCTGACTTACAAAGCCAGGTCCAACTCAGAATTGATGGACATGCTCCACCTAAAAAAATCCAAGTCACTGCGAGCCACGTGCTCTAGTGAGCTAAACCTAGCCACAACAATAAATATTACATGCTGGAGGGATAGATTCCTGTCACAGAGACTCCCCATGCTTTGGAACAAAATTCCAAACTACATTAGGCAGAGCCCCTCACTAACACTCTTCAAGAGAAACCTTGACGAGTGGATGGGTAATAGAAAATACACCCCTGGGATCACTTCATTGGCTCTGCTTGACAGAGGATCAGTTAATTAATCAATGGAGCAGCGAAAGCTGACACACTCTGGCTAGGCTTATAAATGCCCTCGGGCAGATAACCTAGTACCTACCTATGAACCTATGAACCTATAAAAAGAAAACAGCACTAAACAGTGACACTGAAAAAAGTACTTGATAAGTGTGGCACTGAGATGAAACTTGCACATGAACTATTAACTTAGACTGCAGTTGCTTAGAGTATCCAAATGAATTATGCACAGTACATGCCACTAACACTATCTCACTGTCAATGACCAAAGAATGTCAAGAAGGACATAGGATAAGTGAAGAAGAAGGGGAGACAAACTCAATAAAAAAGTGATCAACAAACAAATGGCATATATGTAGCAGTCAAGTTCCTTAACCTTTTTTGAAAAGGGAGTATGTTTAAATGTAAAAAAAAATGATTGTGACTGAATGCTATCAACACTATTTTTTTAGCTTACTGATCATCTGTGATCATTCACTATCACCCAGTGGAACTCTTGGGGTACATCTTTTGAGTGCAATTTCTTCCTTCCTGATTAGGGATACTTTAATTATGTCAGGGATGAAGTCAGGAACTTCAGAGTAGTACACAAAAAAGCCACATTACTACAATATCACCTGTTAATCCTCATCTACTAACCTCCCTGCATCCCTCCTTCACTATCATCTCCAAAGATGGTCCTTTCTACCAGTATCTCTCCTTCGCTAATTCCCAGCATCCTTCCTCCATTAACCACCAGAGTCCCACCCCCTCTAACCTTCTAGGACCCATTTCAATTACAAGTCAAGTAACTAAAAATAATGTTGCCAAACATGCTGGTGACATTTTTTTTTTTAACTCTTTCTCTTCAACCTGCAATGCTATGAAAACAGATGCATTGCCGTGAAAAGATGTACAGTCCCTTTCTGAACTCCAGGTTTGGAATTCACCACTGTTATAATTACCTGAGTAGTTCCTTAGATAAACTATTAGGAAATCATAAGTGCCCCTTGATAAGAAAAGTAAAATAAAAAAGATATAAAACAGAGGTGACATATGACATAATAATTCTGCAATTAAATCATCAGGCACAATGCTAAACAATCAAAACGTTTATTGCATTTATCATTCCCTTCCCCATAGCACTGCTTAATAGCATATAATAGTTTAAAAGTAAAACCTACTCTGTCCTTGAGAAAATACTTATCTACATAAAGTATTCTTTATTTCAAGTCCTTGGTTCTTAAGAGAAAGACAAAAAGTAAGTTATCAGCTTATATATTGTATTTCAGAAGTGTGCTACTCCAAGCATTTTATAAGTTAAGCTGCACCTCCAAAGTTTCACCATTTATTTTTAGTAAACCAGTTCCTGACTTGGTATCTGTTACTTAGCCCTCTGTAAGTCTACTTTGTCCTAGTCTGAAAATTCAAGAAGGATGCCTCCTCATAAAACCAACCAAAAGTCAACAGTACTAACATACTAACAGTAATATTGCCTACCATTCTGACTGTGTGTGAGTCTCTGTGTCTGTTCGTGTGTGTGTGTACTGAAAACATATCATGATTGGCAGTGCTGCCTCATAGCTATTTGTTGTTTGTTTGTTGTTTTTTTTGTTTCCCAAGTGGGGCACCTTCAGGTCAGAACCTACATGGTGCCCCTTTGCCCATGGGAGATTTTGCTGAATACTCCACTTTTAAATTGCCAGCAGATGATCGTGCAATGTGTCAGCAAGCATTTTTATGTGTCATGCTTTGAATGGCTTCTCTTCCTGGACTGGTTCTCTCCTTTACATCTAGTGAGTGTCAGGATGGGCTCTGTCTCCCCAATGACCATGATCAAGATAAAGTAAAAAGAAAAAACTGTGTATAGAAAAATCACCCAAAGCTGACCTACAGTTTGAGAAATTTTGCAGTGTTACTGATGGTGATGTTCAATGATTAGACACTTTCTAATGTTTAACACTGAAACATCACCTTACAAACAGGACCTTTGGTCTTGAAGACGTATGCTGTTAACATATTAAGGGCATAAACTTTCTACCTTACTGTAGGACTGTAGGTTAGAGGCACTATTAGGAGGCACCTGTTCAGGTCACTTATTAGAGCAGAAACCACATGACAGGGGCTAAAGGCATCGCATTATGTCAGCGTTATAAGCAAAGACTTTTCTGCCTCATCTCCCTTTTAACTGCATTTTATCAGAACCACAAAATGTTCATATACAGTAGATGACTTAAAGACATTTCTTGAAAATATGTTTGCAAGACTCTTGCAAGGTAGTGTTTGCCTCAACTGTATCTAACATGTTGATGTTGCATTTTCAAACTTAATCCAAAATGATTTGGAGAAGAAAACACTAAAAATCAGCAGTCCAACCTTTTATACTAAATCTCCCTGCATAAGGCCATTTTCCGTAGGGAGTATACTAGTAATGACCTTATCTGCAATGAGACCATACCGCTTAACTGCCCAGATTTCTCAGAATGTCCAGATTTTTGCCTCATATTTTTGGTTTGTTTCCCATAAAATCTGGGGTTTTACGGCAAATCACTGAGGATTGAAGTCACTAAATAATGACATCCATTTTAGTTTCAGACTTTGCATCCTTTGGAAAAATGCATGCTAACGCAAATCATATGATTTTAGCAACTTAATTAGCAAGTTAATAAGAGCAATATTTAAAATCTGTCCCCATTTTTGGGTCTTTATCCCTCTATTATTTTAGGCTTTGTCAAGATTTCTTCAACTTAGAGGTTGAGAGGTATAAAGGGACACATTTACTTTTACACAAAGTCATTAATATAATATGAATATTCTAAAAGAAGTGACAGGCTAAACTCTTTAAAAATTATAAGAAAAGAATAATTTTGAACCACAACATTTTGTGGAAAACATGGACAGGTGTTGGAGACAATGGATTCTCTTTGTGAGGTATTTCTGTGGCCTTTCCAGTTGGTGCAGGTGTTTGGAGAGATACATACTAAATGGGGCATTGTACTCAATTATGAGTCTAAAGGAAGGAGTACAGAGAGGTAATAACCTCCTTTTTTTCTGGATGCAATCCCTTTACTTATGAGATGAACCAAGTAAAATGCTTTTCTGACCACTGCCGCCACATTATGGTCGAATGTGAGATTGTTGTCAACCTGAGTACCCTGATCTCTCACCACAGGTTGTGTGTTTAGGGAGTTGCCATTGATGTGGTAATTAGTAGGGGCCGTGTTTTTGCTGAATGGTATGATAATACATTTTTTTTGCATTTAACTTAAGGCCATGACTTTGGCACCAGTTATTTGTAGCTGTGAGACCCTCTTGCAGTATGTTAGCGTCATTTGGGGAGTCAATGACAGCACTCAACTTGCAGTCATCAACAAACTTGGTCTTTGCCTGGACCTCTGAAAAGTAGATGCCAAGCAGTAGGGGTCCCACGACAGATCCCTGGGGAACACCACTAGTGACAGTTCTGCTGTTGGAGGTGGTGGCACCTATTTTGACCTTATGGGTCCTATCTGTGAGCCAGTTGGCCACCCATCTGACAAGACAGGGATTAACACCGAGTTGTGTTAGCTTTTTGATGATGCCTGAGTGGGGGATTGTGTCAAAGGCTTGGCCAGGTCAAGGTAAGCTGTATGTACTGGCTTTCCCTCATCCAAGGCCTTGGTGGCAGTCTCAAAGAAGTCAACTAGGTTCAGTAGGCAAGATCTGCCCCTGATGAATCCGAATTGGGTGGGGTCGAGTGTTTGGAGATTGCCTGTGTCCTTGTTTATGAGATCCATAATAATATGCTCCACGGCTTTACAGAGCAGACTTGTCAAGCTAATGGGGTGATAGTTTCCCAGGTCAATAGTGGCACCACCTTTGTGCAAGGAGATGACAATGGCAGTTTCCAATCTGCTGGAATGAAGCCTGTAATTAGGCTGTGGTTGAATAGGTTGCTCAATGGTGACACTAGTTCTTGCTGGAGATGGTGCAGAATACAGCCTGGGATATTATCAGGTCCCATGGAAGTTGTGTTCTTTGCCTTGGATAGGGCCTTTAACACTTGATCTATGGAGATGTGAGGTGTGGGAGAAGTATTGGGGATGTCAACTGGGCCTTTGGAGGGCAATAAGGTTGTGAAGTTTGCATTGAACCTATAAGCCAGCAGGTTGGCTAAGTCAGCAGGATCAGTGTAAGTGGTATCATTAAGAACTAATTCGGAATAAATTCATGACATATACTGGCTGTCTTTGAGAGTTGCCTTTAATCACATATAAAAGGTTTAGAAATCTTTATTCCAGGCCATTGTCTGCACAAACTGGGCCTTACTCGCAAGGGTCTAGCAATATTGTCATAATTCATTCAGAATATCTCCCACACTGCCTTTCCCTTGTCAGTTACTAATTTCCACATAAAAATTTTTTTTCCTCATGCCTGTCAAGGTAAGTTACTGATTTTAAATTCTGCTTGCATCTAGTAATGATCGTGATGATGACACTTTCTCCTGGCTAGCCAATCCTGTAACCATTATTATGAGACACTTTAATAGAGGAGGGAACACTTGAATTGATGACTATACTCAATGTCCAGCTTTAGGGATTTACTCAGCTCATTACTTGTAGTATTAGGACAGATAAGCTTCAAAGTACTTGAGAATAAGAACTTGCCTGAAGTTTTAGTAATATTTCCTATGTTGTTGTCATGGTTGCTATAGGCAGTAATCACACACACACACACACACACACACACACACACACACACACACACACACACACACACACACACACACACACACACACACACACACACACACACACACACACACACACACACACACTTAGATTTTGAATGCAGAACTTAAACTTATTACTAGTGTTGACACCCTGGCTACCAAAACATTAATACTTTGCACATGTTCTCTCACATTCTTTAAAGAAAAACAGAACTCATACCAGCACATATGTGTATAGAGTGCATAAATGACATGAATAAGTAATTCATATGACCCTGAGGTTTCAGTATGCATGTTTCTGAAACTTTATTTTACTAAACTTGAAAGACAATTCCTCAGTGATCTGGCTTTGCTGTTTCAAGGTAGAAACTGAAAAGAATTTTCAATATTGTATTTTTATCATGGTGTGAAGGCTGCCAGCCTAGCCAGATAGAATTTTATAGATAATTCTATCATTTGTAAATATTAATGTAAGGCAGAGCCTTGTTGTCTTAAATGGAAAAAAAACTGCTGTTAGATGTGGAACTGCAAAAAAATGTCACAACAGTGCTCTCTACTGACCAGGTAAAGGCATGTTGTGACCCTTTGATCTAAAGTCGGCTCCAGCCCATCTAGATGAAGACATTCTATTGTTTAACCAGGAGTTAAATTGCTAGATTTAAACATGCAAATGTATTTTTATTGCTCTGCTTCCTGACCAGCTGCAAGATAACACAAGGAGATGTTAAGAATGGAAATGCAGTTTCTGTTAGCCTGAACCCAGGGAAGTATGAGGAATTAGGTAATGTGTAGCCTGGGAACCCCAGGAAAGTGTGAAGAATGATGTAATGTGAATCAAAACTGCAATTTCAATTTAAACAGAGAGAACCAGAGAGGATTAAGCATTTTTGACTTGACCATCCAACTCACAGCACTGTCTTGCTCTTATGTAAGTTATCTTAGACTTGTGTTTTCTTTTAGAAATAGCTAGAAACTAGAAATATTAGACTAAGTGGTTTTCTGTGATATCAGAACTGTACTACTGAATTATTTTAAGTATTTCTCTGTGATCTCTGAACTCTTGACTAGCACTGTATAGTAGAAAGTATTGTCTTGTGTTTTTATTATTTATTATTAAATATTTTAAAACCTTTCAACTGTGGCTGTTTTGTGTAGAGATTTTAAGCTCTAGAATACATTGCATATTTATAGTGATTACTGTACCAAGTCACTCTGATAAGCCTTGACTCTTTAGTTATACTACCAATTGGATAATAATATTGCACAGTAATAATTGGACATCATTTTAAGGCCTTTGAGTAGCTGATAAATATTAGCTGGGTAGTGGCAGGCAGTATTACCATATAGTCTGGGTAATAGGGGCACAGCTGGAGAGCCTGTGCCAGCCTTTCCCAGGAGTGTCTGTGTGGTTGTATAAACTCTTATCTCAAAGTGTGTGTGTGTCAGCTACTTCGAGATTTCAGCATTTCGAGATTATAAAGTGAAACCATATAGATGTATATAGATATATACATTTTCCATATATGTATATATTGTGAAAAAAAAGGGAAAACTAGTTGTACAGGAATGATATTGGATTATGAATTATTAAAATAGACTGCTGTCATAACTTTTAATGTGAAGATCCATGTGAAAGACTGATTTGCATTCTTATTAAAAATAAAAAAAATCAGGATACCAGCTGGTATTGCTTATTGAAATCGTTTATTAAGTAAAACATGAAATTTGTGCTTTCTCCCTTGTCAGAGCTTCATCAGGTATAAGCTATAATCTAAGTAACAAGTAATAAATACTTGTCTATTTTCCATATAGAAAGCCATGTAAATTACAATGAAGGCATTAATCTGCGGGCACTTAAACAGATCACATTCAATGGCAGTGACTGGAACAGTGGTACATATATAGTTTGCATTTTTATTGTGATATGTGCTGTTCACTCCTTATCTAAGTGCAAAGTCACTGTGTATCTGGCTATTGATCAGTGTGCTTACATGTTAAATAATGTAATCATCTAGTCCTGCATTTTTTGTTATATTGCTATAAGCAGGCCTTCTTTCTCTCTCTCTCTCTCTCTCTCTATATATATATATATATATATATGTGTATGTGTGTGTGTGTGTGTGTGTGTATAATATATATTTAGAGCCGGAATCAGCACTAGACAACCCAGACAGTTGCTTAGGGCCTGCTGGCTGGGGGCAGCCACAATGTTAACAAAATAAAAAAAAATAATTACATTTCTTCTTTAAGGATGTAGTACATCAATGATTTTTTTAAAGGATGCACTCTGCATGCAATGCAGT